>NC_068359.1:119855886-120059093 GCF_020536995.1 Dreissena polymorpha | reverse complement strand
ACAATTGTAAGAAAATGCGGATCTTGCAGCAGCGGTACGTCATTTAAATATTTAGTTTCATTTCGATTCGTTATTCGCATTTTAGTAAGTACATGTTTGTATATCAATGTCTTGACATTTAAATAGCATCGGTCAAATCAAATTTTGAAAGCAAATCATGCTATTTGTATTCTATCTGTATATCCGAAGTTCCATGGCATCATAGGATATAGTCCAAATAATTAAACGGTGAACGTCGTTTTCTGGAACAAATTGATTATACAATATATTTCAGTTTTCATTGTTTAATTTTGCTAAAACAATAAATTAGTTAGGCACAAATGACCACCATTACCCCTTAAAAGTGTGAGAATTATGTCAGAATATCACTTTCGTAGATTTTGAAACTATATATTATCATAACACAAAGTGCATTTGTGTGTTACTCCTTATTATAGACTACTTAGAATGGAAATATGCTGCATGTACAGGTTCAAATCTTTTGCTAAAATCAGTTAACAAAAATGGCTACACAATATAATTCTTTCTGAAATGCAAAAATAAGCATAACATAGTAATTATATTAATAAATACCAATAGCAACATCAAAAGTTTAATCGTAAATCGATAGGATATTCCTGGTAGATTAATTTCGTCGAAATCCATCATATGTATTTAGAGGATAATACACGGCTGAGCCGGACCGGGAAGTGATAATCGGCCCGCAGGGAGCATAACGGCTTTAGCCGAGGGCCGTTTGCGACCTGGGGCCGATTATCACTGCCCGGTTCGGCTCAGCCGTGTATTAACGTCTATAATATACACACGTATATCTTACTTTATACTAAATTATAGATGGACACAGGTTTTGAGTCATAAAATCATTCTATTTTGGTCCTTCACTAGAATTATGTAGAACCAGCTCTCTGTACTTATCCTGGTCTATCGTAAGTTCGTGGATATAACAAATAGAACAGTTTTATAAGTAATATTTTTATTTTGATAAAATTAATATAATTAAGCATAAATTAAATCCTCTCCTGTGTGAATAATAACAAAGAATCAAATTCAATTGTAATCTTGTCTTCCGATTAAAGTTAACAAACACCTTCCATCAGTATGAACTGCCATTTTGAATTCATGTAAGTTCGTGGATGACACATGTGACGTCATTACTCCAGAACAGCTGATTAGGCCAAATGTAGAAATGGGTGCTTTCTAAACATTTTAATACATGAATGAAAACAATAAAAAAAATACATGTAACTGAACATTGAACATTTATAAAGAACATAATTTAATGAAATATTTAATGTTTCAATGGAGTTGGATTGGCCTGTAAATTAACACAGATAGTTAGCGTGTGGCTATGATATTTATTAGTGAAAACATTATTTTGAATGATAAATAATCAAAATATAACGAAAAATCAACTTTCTGAAAAAAAAATCACTATCAAATAAACATATATAAGTGTACAGCGATTTTCACAAACTCGGTCTTATAAATGCAACGCAGAAATAAATTTCCTTGCATTTGCAGAAATCTGGCAAGATATGTACATTTCCAGAAAGTAAATTCATTTCTGCGTTGAATAAGACTGAGTTCGTGCACAACTGATGATGGTATGGCTGTTCAAAGCGATGCACCTCGCTTTCGGGTCATTTTGAGTTAATACCTATGATAGTGAAATATTTATTTTTTCAGAAAAGTTGATCTCTACGTTATAATTTGATTATTTATCATTAAAAATGATTTTTTCTCTAATAAATATCATAGCCACACGCTAACCACATGTGTACATTAAATAAAAAGGCATAAGGAACTAGGTACCGTAAAACACTTCTTATTTTACGTTGCCTAAAAAGAATTTAAAAATCGAGTACGAGGCTGTGTACATACAGTGTCAATAGAACGCTGTATATAAACAAAGTGAGCCAAATAGGTTTTATGTATTTTGTTACGGATTTTTTGGCAAAGGAAATTTGTGCATTATGAAAATGGAGGTAAAATACACTTATGGCTATTATTCAATTTGTTTGCCTGTTTAGAACGCATTTCATCAAATATTTTGTTCTCAGTTGTAAAAAGATAGTTTGCGATTCACAATTCCGGTTTTCGTCTCCAGGATGTCAAAATCTAGCGCGTGTAGTTATTCTAAACTGACAATCCACGAACTTACGCTATCCACGAACTTAGACTATGCAACGATATATTTTTATTGAATTGATTACGCAATTTATGACGTATCTCATGTGACGTAATTTAAATGACGAAACAAGATAGACGCTTAGATTTAAGGACAACAACCAATCGGACTTCGAGTGTTTTTATTAAACAGTTAAATATTTTTAAGCATCAAGCGATTAGTGTGTGTGGTCTACGATGGATTATTATAATATTATGAATGTGAATAACAGTGTTGGGATATAAAACTGGAAATGGAATGAAACTGGCGAGACTGCATTTTCGATTTCGTTAATACTCGAATAACGCGATGTTTTGTTGAACAATTGATGGATTAATTTAAGAAAAGAGTCAGTGAATTGTTCTTTAAATGTTCGAAGGAGATCGATGATGAATTAAAAGGGTAATTTCTTTGATGAATAAGTCGTTCCTTTGTCAAGCGATCAAAGAATGTCTATCCACAAAGAATGGCCTGCTTACATCAGTGCTTTAAAATGGAGAAGATGGATGGCGATGAAGAAATGTGTCCAGAATTTTAACTCGTCATGGAAGCAAATTAAACTTTACGAAAATAAACATGGTTATTGCACAACTTCGGTGAGGAGAACAATAACCAGTAGATGCTTTTCTTATTTTATGGCTAAGAATGAATGTGGACGCCATTTTTTTCCAGTTGAACGTCACGCGCACATATTCTGAGGGCCGAATATAAATAATCGGCCGTATGGCCGAATATTTATAATGACCCCGCAATGGTGATAATGGCATGAAAAACAGTACAAATGTGTTACTATATATATATAGTAAGGTATGTATTATAGAGAAATAAGTTATTTGTAACCGAACAATGACGTACCACTATGCAATTTTCAATAACACAGTGCAATATGGCTAAACTCGGGATCGGAGTGATAGTGTTTTCATGTCTAGAATAGCATAACATTTAAGTTTTAATTAACCATCTTCTAATGAAATTAGTAATAGTAAAATAATGTTTATACTTTATATTGAAAAACTTAAGTCTTCCATGAATTTTCCGTGGAGTGAGGGATTGAAACTAAGTTTTACACTTGGTTGCCCGAACAGGCAACCATCTTTAGCATTTTGGTTGCCCAGCTAACGTTTAACGAGCCCAGTGCGATAATAAGATGGCAACAGTACGATAACGCAATATTATTAAGGCGACAATGCGATGATACGATGGCGACAGTACGATATGACCATCACATTGTCGCCATCGTACTATCGCGTTGTCGCATTATCGCCGCCGTACTATTGCAATGTCGCCATCGTACTAATCGCATTGTCGCCATCGTACTTTCGCGTTATCGTACTGTTGTCATCGTATTATCGCATTGTCGCCATCGTGCTATCTCAATGTCGAGTTCGTATTGTCGCACTGTTGTCATCGTATTATCGTACGCGTTATTTGTCCTTCTGACGTGTTGTCGTGGTGGCGCACTTAAAATCCGCCACCAACAGAATATCAGCCTCCAGAATACCCGTTCTTACTGACTAAATACATCTATTTGAGCCGCGCTATGGAAACACGAGGCTTAATGAATGTGCGTAAAGTGTCGTCTCAGATAAAATCAGGCAAATCAGGGACGACATTTTCCGCTGTTATGGTATTTTAAAGGAAGTCTATTCTGAGCGAAAATCAAATTCCCATATAAGTTTGTGCGGACTGCACAGGCTAATCTGGGACGATAGTTTACGCTCATTCATTAAACCCCGTTTTCTTGTACAAAGCTTAACATGCAACAAGTAAGAAAGGCCGCAATGCGGAAGACACGGACACGTTTAAGAAATGCCAGATGCTCTGAAGCTTCTACCCAATTAAAAGCCGATCAAAACATTCGAGTTACCCAATTTTTCCCGTCTCTGATTCGTTTTAAATCATAATAGAAGCAACAGAAATTACGTGCCATAGACGTGTCTGGTTCGCTATGCGCTTATTCGTTTGATAAAAATACTTGTATTACTTCGCTAATGTCCTAGTATAATGTATTTCACTAACGTCATGCATAACTTACTTTCATTTTGGAATGATTTTGTTTAAATGTGTAGGATCAAATAGTATTGTGCATTTTTGATATTTTGAGCCAATTTTTGACCGTTGCACAGTATTCGTTGCCCTTTTCAGAGCTGTACATTGCCCTAGTGGACGGAAACACGGACAAAGAGAGACGCGTCGAAATATACCACAAAGGCGAATGGGGGACCATTCCTCGGAATATTGACCATATCGAATTTGGGATATTTCTGCGGGGTTTCAGTCGGAAGAGGTTCCTTCTGTTGCAGCTCAGGTGCATTCTGGGACCCGAACACGACCTGTTTGCGAACACGCTGCTGTGATAATCAGTCACGTGAAACATACCTCTGCGTACAGTCACGAAATGGACGCCGGAGTTATGTGTGGTAAGAATTAAGTTATGTACGTTACTATGACAATCATTTTATAATTTTTTTCATGTTTAACAAAAACTATTCGCAAAAACATAATATGAATGTTTCCTCTTACAGATCACATGAATCGGCTCACGAAGAGCAATGAAGAGGACGAAACGGAACTGCCCCGGCAGTCTGGTAGTCTGGAAATCTATCATAAAAACAACTGGCTACCAGTCTGCTTCAAAAACTGGGGTCGCATAGAATGGATGTAGTTTGCAAGCAGTTCGGTTTCCGAGCGGGCGCTACGAGTTCTGAAAAGGACGAAACGCTGATGGACTCTTATTCGATGACAAACTTAACGTGCACCATAAGTGAAAACAGACTCGACGTATGCGCATTTGATGCATTAAATTAAATGGCTGCCCATCTTCCGAATATGTGTAAGGTCATAATATACTAAATAGTTTCCCTATATAATTCAATGTTAAAGCGACAACTTTAAGCGCAAATAAATGCAACATTTTGCACATGGAGACCCCATAACAATACCTTTTCTTAAAGGCCATTCTAAGCGGAATCGATTTATGCAATAAAAAGATATGTCATGTTCAAACCAAGAAAGAACTTGACACGAATCAATATCGACTGTTTTTGCAACTTTTTATTCTAGCCGACAAACATTTTTAGTCGTATATCAGGAAGAACATATGATCATTGTACAAGATAGAATGAAACATTATATCTATCCATCTTAAAGTGTATTGCAGTTTCAGTAATATTCTGTCTATAAATGATTTCAACATGATATAATTATAAATCATTGCTAGGAAATGTGTATATATGAAGCAAAAATAAAATATAGACTGTTTATTTTTTCCCCATTAATGTATATCTATATATATATATATATATATATATATATATATATATATATATATATATATATATATATATCTTTTGTTGTAAACAGTTTTGCGACATGTGTCAGAAAACGCCTAGTACAAATATATCAATGGAAAGATTTTTTCACTTATGTGGGTGTATGTTGGCTCCACTTCACACGATACAGTCATTTTAGTTTAATTGAAAAACGCATCTTACTATGTGGGGTGAGTTCTGGGTTCAAGCCACAGTAGTAACCTATCAAGTGTGAAATACAGAGCCATAATGATTAAATATACACAGTTATCTATTTAAACAGTACAATTCAATATAAGTAATAATGTTAAAGGGGCATTGCTGCTTTGCCATTTTTGGGACTGTATTGAGATTGTTGGCCAATTTTGACATTGAATAACAGGGTTTATATACATCCCACGCATAAATGTTTCTAATATTTGTAATAAAACAAGTCAAAGTGTGTAGAATATTAAAATTAAATATACACAGTTATCTGTTTAAACAGAACAATTAAATATACGTAATAATGTTAAAGGGGCATTGGTGCTAAAACAGTATTTGGATTGTTAGTGAATTGTAAATTTGGCCGACTTTGACATTGAATAACATAGTTTATAAACATTTCAAGCATAAATGCTTCTAAATTTGTAAAGAACAAATCAAAGTGTGAAGAATATTAAAAATTTGCAAATCTCTGATGTCTAAAAGTCATTTATATGCCACTTAAAGTTGACATTTTTTGAAGAAAATGATCCATTTTGTGCTGTCAATGAATTACTCAGTCAGGTCCATAAGCGCTCATTCTGTAGATTGTTTGGGCCATGCTAATCTTCTCTGTATCGTTCCAATTTTAGTATTTGTACTGCCGAAGCAGTACCAAAAAGTAGGTAGCCATAATGCTCTATATATGGGTTGTTATCGGATGCACACTTTTGCAGGTTCAAATGTGCACTAAAATGCCCGTATGCATGTGTTCCGCCTCCGATACTTACCTAGAGGTATTTCGCCCGGCAGTGTATATTCGCTTTCAACGGTCGCAGCGTTTAACGGAACAGAAGAGCGCAGCTGTGAGTGGTAAATGTTAAACATTGCGACACACTGTACTAATTTAACCAGTGTATTTTTAACGACGACGTATTGTGTTTTCCGACCAATAGCTGTACGTATACAATAGCTTCACTATTAATAGCGTTTTCCGACCAATAGCTGTGCGTTTACTATGGCTTCACTATTAAGGTCATAATATACTAAATAGTTTCCCTATATAATTCAATTTAAAAGCGCGACAACTCTAAGCGAAAATAAGTACAACATTTTGCACATAGAGACCCCATAATAATACATTTTCTTAAAGGCCATTTTAAGCGGAATTGATTTATGCAAAAAAAAAGGTACGCCATGTTCAAACCAAGAAAGAACTTGACACGAATCAAAATCGACTGTTTTTGCAACTTTTGTTTTCGGCCGTTTCTAAGTGGAATGTAACCTTTTTCAGTGCACTGCTTTACTATAGATTTCAAGTTTATCATATTTCAGGGATTCAGTAGTGAACACCTGTTCATCCCCTGCCATTATCTCCGAAAGATAGAACCCGAACAATAGTTTAAAGTGTAAAGCATGCCTTCCTGTCAACTATGATATTTTTTTTAGAGAGTACAGCCCTACATGAAACGATTATCAAGTATACTGTAACCTTAATAGGAACTCTCGTGATTGGCGTTCGTAGCGGAATACTGCGGAGCGTAACCTGCGAGCTGATATACAGTTTCAGTACATCAGCCAATGCACGGGCGTTCCCTCTTTAACAACTCTGGTTTCACTACAGTCACGAAAAATCGTGGCCTTAGTGATTCGTTGGTCGTTTTTTCATAAACGAGCGGTTTTGAGTATAAATCATGATGACTGTAATGAGATTTCCAGCTTTGACTAAAGAATGTATGATAGATGATGCAGTTGAACGAACGGTAAAGGTGCATGGAAAGAGAGGAGCGAGCATGATAGGAGTTATAAATATCCTTACTAAGAATGGAGTTGCCGACACAGATGTTGAGTGCATTTCGTCTGGACCACCTGGATCTCTCCAATATGACGTAACCTTCAAGGAGAAAGATAAGTGCCTTACGTTTTTAAATTGTACGAAGCATCAATCTGTTACGCACAATAATGTACTGTATAGATTCCTTAAATGTGGAAAACAGATTGTGCACTGCAGGGTTCACTGGTTGCAAGCTTTCGTAGGTGACCACGTTATTGCAGAAATATTTGGCAAATTTGGAACAGTTCTGAGTATTGAACACGACACTCTGAAGGTGGGAGATTTCGTCACCCACCCAGGAGTTCGTGTCATCACCTTAGAGATCGATAATAACAAAGAGGACAGCGTCCCTAATATGATAGAGTTTGATTGTGGCGCTAGAGCCCTTATCACAATGCGAGGGCGTCAACCCCTCTGCTTATACTGCCAAGAAGTTGGTCATGTTAGGATGAATTGTCCAAATAACATTAATGCTATTTTCAAACAAAAAGAAAGTGTTGTAGAAAGCCCCAAAACAACACCCACCGATACAGAGACAACCGAAAAGAAAACAATCGAAGCAGAAACAAAAGAGAATGAACAGCCGGAACCAAGACAGAAAGACGAGGAAGGATATGAGGTCGTTGGGGGGAAGAAGAAGAAAGCTAGGAAACAGGAAAAGAAGAAGGAGGCCGAGAAGAAGAAGGCAGATGAAGGAGAAAGCGATACAATGGAAGAAGACACAGAGGTAAGGGGCGAAAAAAGAGGCCGTGAGACAGCGACAAATGAGGATCTGTCCCCGTTACCAAAAAATAGATTTGCAGTAATAGTTGATGATGACCTAGAAGAACGCCCGCTTGTAATAGATTTGGATTTAGACTCACAAGACCTCGTAATGACCCCTATTTAACTTTGAACCTTTAAACACAATAAAATGCTACCTTCCATTCGTAACAACATGATATCGAACACTTTATTTAAAATCTTACATAATTTAAAACCCTATGTACTATGAAACTACTCAACCCCTTAAAGGAACGTGTTTATGGCCTCTGGCATTGAGTATAATTTTCTTTCAAATATTATTATTTTTAAATAGAACATATGTACATACATGTATCATTATATCTTCATTATTGAAATATAATGTCTGCATATATACTAACCACATAGGTATTCTATGTGAACGGTATTTTGGCATATTTACAAAGTCATTTATATATATATATAACACAATATATGTGTTATTTTTTCATAATGTATATACAGTTTTTCATTTCTGTAAACATAAAAGTTACACAGCTAGGTTGTGTGTGTAAACGCGTTTTGTATGTCTTATAAAACTGCTTGTGTTAAAACGCCAATCATACGTTTTTACACTGTTTATCTAGTATATAGTTTTCTTTTTGTGATAAAACAAAACATATGTATATATAAAATCTGTGTAAATTTCAGTATGTATATATGGGCATTTAGGGACCGTTGCTTGCAGATTTCGTACAACATAAATGCAGTTCTTATTTTATGTAAACGTATAAATTACGTTCATATGCCAGTGTGTGTATACGCTATTCATTGTTATATGTACTCAATTTATATCTTTAATAAAACACCTTTTCTAAACACTCTATTCATCAAAAGTACACATTTAATCTTTTTCCAATATCCTCGTGGTAAATGTGAGCGCATTTATCTATTTCCAACATTACTTAGGTACATAGTACACTCATTACAACAGCGAGTTTACAAAATCGTTAGCCTAGTCTCTGTATATATATTTCGTCTGCTTTATTTTCACTGCTCCAATAGAATTAAATGCCCGATAACGTTTATTTTGTGGGCGCAGCCATCTTTAATTGTACATGCACTTTCCTCGATTATTTCTAGCTCATGTAATGTCTGTCCTGTATGTTTCGGTGTAATGGATAGTGTTCTAAAAATAACTAACATTTTTAAAACGTCGGTGTCGTTCATTGTGCAAGTTATTTTTTAGATTATTTCAAAACTTACAAGAATGTCTTTAATTATACATAGTATTAACATAAATGGATTTAGATCCAGAAAAAAACAGCAGTATATTAAAGATTACATTTTGCAAAATAAGCCTGCCATTTTATGTATACAGGAAACACATATAGACATTTACTCCAAAGCCAAAGATGTAGAAAATTTTATCTCCAAAGATTATAAATACATTTGGAGTTTTTCAAATGGAAATAAGTCATGTGGTGTATGTACTATTATTACTGATAAAAATATTATTTGTCATAGTTTTCAAACTGATTATGATGGTCGTTTTATATATACAGATGTTGAGTTTGTAAACACAAATTTCAGGGTATGTAATATTTATTCTCCAAATGCCCCTGGAGATAGAAATAATTATTTTTCGTCCATTAAGAAATATTTGGTTAGTTCTTATCATCTAGTTGTTATTGGAGATTTCAATTGTGTTCTGAATCCTAAGTTAGATAAATCAGGGGGAGATACTGATAGACTTCCTATTGGCTGTGCTGTTTTCAAACATATAATTGATAAATATAAATTAAAAGATGTCTTTAGACATTTGTATCCTAAACAAACCACTTCAACATGGAGTAGAATATCTATTAAAAAAGAATTTATTCGTTGAAGACTAGATAGGATATATTTGTCGAATTTATTAATTGGTAATTGTATTGAGTCTTCCATTAAACCTTGCATTTATTCAGACCATGATTTTGTAAATGTAATTATTAATCTAAACAACTCTAATGAAACAATTTCTATTGGAAATTACTATTGGAAATTAAATAATTCAATTTTAAATGATGATGAATTTATTTCAGCCTTTGAGTTTTATTTTAAAATAATAAGTAGAACGGAAGATATTACTTTAGATTGGTGTGATGGAATTAAAAATAAAATAAAATAACTTTGTATTGATTACTCTAAATCAAAGAAATCTAATGCATACAAAGAAATAAAACTTTTAATTAAAACTTACCATAATTCACAAGATATTGAAGAAAAAAATAATATCAAAAATCAACTTGAAAATTTACAAAATAAAATATAATTATGATGGTTCCTACATAGGAAGCAAAATTAATATGCTGAATAGCAATGAAAATGCTTCAAATTATTTTCATGATAAAGAATTTCAAAATGGTATTAATAAAACTATAACTCATATAATAGATGATGGTATGGACAAGAAATCATCACATGATATTTTAAAAACTTTTCATTCATTTTATAAAAATTTGTATACTGATGAACCTGTTGACCCTTCTTTAAACTCTAAGTTTTTAAATAACCTACCTAAAATTTCCAATGTTGATAATGCTATGTTAAGCCAACCTCTTACTCTGGATAAGATTTTCTCTACATTAAAGGAAATGGATCATACTAAGTCTCCAGGAAGTGATGGACTTACTTCTTTGATATATGTTAAATTCTTTCATCTGTTTGGTGATATTTTATTGTATTTATTTAATACTTGTTTTGAATCTTGCCATATGTCAGAATCACAAAAATTATCTTATATAACATTACTTTGCAAAGATAACAGTAATAAAACATCTGTTAAAAATTATAGACCAATTTCACTTTTGAATATTGATAGGAAGATTTTGTCAAAGGTTTTGGCCACACGATTAGGAAAGGTTTTGCCCTCTATTATTGGAATAACTCAAACATGTTCAATACCTGGGAGGACTATTTTTGATAATATTCATTTACTTCGTAATATAATAAGTTATGTCGAGCAGAAAAACCTAACAGCTTGTTTTATCTGCTTGGACCAGGAGAAGGCCTTCGACCGTGTGTCATGGCCTTTTTTGTTTAGCACTCTTCAATCATTTGGCTTTAATGACTCTTTTATACATTGGATTAAGGTCTTGTATCAAGACATAAGGTCATCTGTCATTGTAAATGGACATATTTCTGAGCCATTTGCATTAACAAGATCAGTCCGTCAGGGCTGTTCTTTATCACCTCTCCTTTATGTTTTATGTTTAGAGCCCTTTGCTAAGGTTATTCAAGATGACCCACATGTAAATGGTATCAAAACTCCTGGTGGAAAGTTTCATGTGAAAATGTCCCTTTATGCTGATGACAATACCACCTGTCTATCAGATGAAAAGTCAATTTCCTTATTTTTTAAACATGTGTCAGACTTTGAAAAGATTTCGGGGTCAAGGTTAATTATAAGAAAAGCTGTGGAATGTTTTTGGGGAAATGGAACTCAAGGTCTGATCATCCTTTCGGCATTTCTTGGGGAAAAAATTGCAAATTATTAGGTTACAGGTTTGGTTATGATTTAACAGATGATGATTTATTTCATGATTTATTATCTAATTTTGAAAGAATTCTTAATTTATGGAAATCTCGTGGTAAATCTTATAAGGGTAAAAGTTCGATTTTGAACACATTTGTTTTTTCAAAACTCATATATTTTATACAAGCTCAAATTGTACCTAGTCATTATATAAACATGTTTCAACATAACGTTGCTTCAACTTTATATGGGGCAGAAAATTAGAGCCTTTATCCCGCAAAACATTGTATTCACACATGTTAAAAGGTGGACTTAATGTTCCAAATTTAGAATTAAAAATCCATTCATTCTATCTATGTCATATTTTTAAAATAATTAATAAATACAATGCTCCTTGGGTAGAATTTGCTGTTTATTGGACAGGTTTGCAATTGAAGAAATATAATCCTTCAATTGCATCTAATAATATTCCTCATAGCGAAATTATTCCCCCTTTTTATGTTAAATGTTTAAGTGTATTTACAGATTTTGTGGAAAACTGTAAATCAAATGTTAATTCTCTCTGGACTGTTAAAGAGATTTATAATTACTTTATTGAAATATGAATATTGAGCCAAAATATGTAAGGGATTGTAAATTTGTAGATTTTAATAATAGCTTTAAAAATGTTTTTTTCAAGTGCAGTAGATCCTGAGTGTAGGAACACATGTTTTTCCATTGTTCATAATGCTCTTTTAACCAACAAATATCTGTTTTCGAGAAATATGATAAGATCTAGTAAATGCACATTTTGTTCGAAACCAGAAACTATAGATCATTTATTTGTTGAGTGTTATATTTCTACATCTATAAATAAAGTCGTATTATTCTTAATGCATGTATTAACTGCAGACAATCATAAACTGTCTCTCAAACAATTTCATTATCTTAATGTTGATAATTCATATGATAAGGAAATTAATTATGTTTTTCTTATTCTGCTGTCGGAGTCAAGACAAATAATATGGAGAACTAGAAATGATGTAAAATTTGACAAAAAACTGTTTAGTCCATTTGATCTTATTTGCAAACTTATTTATAGATTAAAATATCGCATTTTATTAGATTTTGATAGATTTCCATCTGAGAAATTTGAATTAATATGGGGTAATTATTGTGACGTTAATGCAAATAAAAAAGTTGAGTTTAGATTAGACTTGAATCCTGCAATTTATGCTAACATTTAGTGGTATGATTGAAATATGTATATTAAGTTTCTCTCTGCTGTTTTGTGTTTTCTCTCTGATATCAGGATGGCAGCTGCGGGGCCGTTAGTGGCTGTTACTCGGGTTGTCATCCTAGATCAGAGAGGGAAAGTGACAGTGTTAATTTTGTGTGAAGAAGTTTTGTGAATTGTATATTGTAAATTGTATTATTGCATCATCTCTTTTATCATCAGTATTCCTATGAATCATTTCAATCATTGTTTAATATATTATGTAACCAAGTGATGGGCTCATCTCATTTCACTCATTGAACTTTATTATCACTCATTTGTCATCACTATGTATTTCGACATACCATTAACACATTTTCATTCATGTAGGTCATAGGATACTTGACTAACCTCTCCTTAAGTAAAGAGGCTTTTTTCAATTTATTCGTTAAAATACATTTATTGTTACATAATTATTTCCGGCTTGGCCGGATGGTGGGGCTGGGGCGGGTGAGGAGTGGCACTGAAGGCTCTCACGTGCTTCAGCTCCATCATCTGGTTTCAGCTATAGACTTCTTGACATGTTTCTGGCGGACCATCACGGGGGCTGCTCGGGCATGACCTGGGGTGGTTCGCTGGGAGCACCTTTTTTCTTTTTGTTTGAAGTGTGATTTGTTAACATTTATATTAAATAAAACACCCTCTTTATCATTTTACTAATTAAGATCCGCTACATTTAGGTCGGTGACTTTTTATTTGATAAAACCGTTTCACTATTTCTCTAATTCTATATAACATCTATTTCATTATCTACGTGCAGACGTGAAAAGACTGTTACAAATTATATATTAATACATAAAACGTGCAGACGGTAAAAAGACTGTGTGTATCAATTAATTTTGAAATAATTAGTTTACTTCTTTCCTTACTATTGTTAAATATTATTTAAAGTCACCTTGTATACATTCATTTAATTTCTTTTAAGCGGATACTTGGGGCGTTTTACACCCAATTATGTGATAAATAAATTTTATGAAAAAGAAAAAAAAATCGCCTTTTACTAAAGATGTCCGTGCAGTGGAACATTCAATGAGTCTATAGACTTATTTCTGAAGTCCTGTTAATTCAGGATATGCGATAATGTGTCAATACATAAACCTTGGTGGCAGCTAGGCACCCGAGTCTAAATATATTGTTTGTTCTAAAAATATGGAACGCTTCACGAATTTGCGTGTCATCCTTGCGCTCCGTGGAAACGAATCTTCCATCTTTAGCTGACGAATCAGACTGTAGCAGTCTCCCGTAAATCTTCCATAAATTGACCAATCAAATTGCAGCATTCTTCCAACAACTTTCCATAAATCGCCATCTTGAAATTCTTAGCGAGAAAGCCTGTGTATTATTTGCGTATTAATTTAAGCACTTATAGAAATGTTATAACAACGATTGTTCATTTAAATAGGTGAGAATAATATCACAGTCAATAATGTCAGTAATCGTTTTTAATGTTAACGTGCACATTTGTAGTATCGTCTTGTTATTGTAGTGTACATATTTGTCGGATTTCGGACAGCCCAATCATCGAGTATTATTGTTGTGGTTTCGTGAGTACCCTTCGTGTAGAATACTGCTGTTTAGATGTTTATATGGATTTTGAACGTTTTCCGTTTTAATCATTTACCCCCCTTTCGTTTATACGTTAAATTGCACAGATGACAATGTTTACTTATTAATATTAATAATATTTTCTAAATCTTTTTGTGTTTTCATATATAATGTTGTTACATGTACAGTCATGAATCTGCGTCCGAAATTCGAGCGATTATCCTCTGGGGATCTGCGGATGATACGCCGAGAGGTCCCTATGGTAAGCACAGGCAGCCTTCCGGCACTGTGTCAGTCACCAGATGTGATTGAGGATCAGGCGGTAGCTGCCGTGCGAAGATTGGGCGGCGATGTCACTAGTCGCCAGCATATCTTAGGGCAGTACACAATCCAGTTTGGAAAGTATAAGGGAGAGACTTTCCACTGGGTTGTGGAAAACGCCCTAGGATTTTGTGCATATCTTGTTTAGGACATGAGGAAGGAGGTGCGGGTAGACACTCCTTTGTCGGCAAACAAGTTTGCCTTGAAGGAGTACCTCAACTCATTTCCACAAGGTAGTTTTAATAAGGAATTGATAAATTACTTGTTTTATATACATGTGTGAGACTTATATTCAATTTAGCTGTTCAATCATAATGTTATTCTATTTTAATAAGAGAGAAGTGTGACCTAGTTTTTTATTGTACATCCACCTATCTGGAACATGAGGTTGTAAATGTTAGTTTTAATGTTTTCTTCTGATTTGAGACATAGTGTAAGCATTGTATGTTTTGATAATATTTAAAGTGTAATTTGGTTCAATATTAAAAAAAATGTACATGACTCGCTTGAGTAAATGCATATACTTCACATTCCTTATTTTATCAGAAGAATTTTTTTTTTGCCAAAACAATCCAATGTTGAGTTTGTAACTATGTATTTTTGGTATTCAGTAGTTGTTTCTGTTTTATGTTCGTTGGTCTGTTGTTGTAGTAATTGCATATAAGGCACCAAATAACTTTTAACTGTTAAAGGCAAGGAGGCTGTAGAGCAACACAAGGCAAAGAAGGAGAAAATGCCGACACCCACTGCCAGTACTCCAACCACCAAGGCAGAGCTGTTCAGCATGATGCCTGCTGACCTGGCCCGTAGGCAGTTGCGGGAACAGTCTGCCCGCCTTCGACCTCTCAGACCAAACCTTTCTCACGCAAAGTTTTCCCCCAGGAAGGAAATGAGCGATGATGTGCTTGTGTGGGAGGTTGAACAGATGGAGGCTGCTAGAAAAGGTAATTAACTTCTAATGCAAAATAACTAGTTATTTAAATACTTAAATCTAGTGTGCAATTATCATAATAACTGAATACATTTACTGTATTCTTTATATAATCAAAATGACTTTCAAGTGGAAAAAATATGTTGATACACGTAATTTGTTATTTTTTAAAACTATTTGTACAATAATTAATAATTATTTTCAATGTCATTTATTTGAATAGTGGTGCTGATGTTTATCCAACATGAGGTAATGATGTATTTTTCCGGTGTCTGTGATACCTTTTCTGTGAAATTATATATCCTTGGCTTTTGTTCTACTATATCAATAGATAACTGGTGTTGGTTGTTGTCTTAGTAATAAACACGTAGCTCCTAAACTGATAAATTTCACCTGCTCATTGTGTTTCTATTTTTAATATTGGTTTCACCTCAAGTTGTAATTGCAAGTTTTTTTGTATGTTTTTTTATTTAACAGATGTTTACCTTTATATTTATTAACCTCACAAAACACTTCTTTCTTGCTTCTTTTGCCTGCCTTTAATTGCTTATAGATAGCCTTTCATTTTATTTCTAATATGCTATTACTTCTTCATAGTTTTTAATTATTTTCATCATTCATCACTACAATCACACTAATTATGTCATTGAAGTGTCACTAACTGGAATGAATTAATATTTCTTAACCTTAATGCCAAAATTTCTTTTTATATTAAATATAATGTTTAGTAAAAAGTCTATACTTCTATTATAATTTGATGTATAAATTACAATATTGAATTGTATTCAAAAATTTGTTTATTGGAATAAAATGGTTAAATTAAATGGTTTAGACATTATTTTAGTATATAATTTAAATAACTATTGATTAAAATATATTATTTTATAGACATAATAATTTACAAATATATCTTGTTAATGGTTTGGAGCTTCTTCAGTGAGTTTTTCTTTAGTGCCAACTAGTGCACAACAGCCACCTGCAACCAAGCCACCACCAGCTACCATCACTGCCTCTCAGTCTGTATTGACAACCATGCCCCCTGGAGAGCCCTGTAGAGAGTCGCTAGATGTGGGCCATGGCAAGACAGTTAAGCTGCCACCAGCTACCACAACTGTCCCTTTGTGGACAACCAAGCCCCCTGGAGAGCCCTGTAGAGAGTCGCTAGATGTGGGTCATGGCAAGACAGTTAAGCTGCCACCAGCTACCACAACTGTCCCTTTGTGGACAACCAAGCCCCCTGGAGAGCCCTGTAGAGAGTCGCTAGATGTGGGTCATGGCAAGACAGTTAAGCTGCCACCAGCTACCACAACTGTCACTTTGCGGACAACCAAGCCCCCTGGAGAGCCCTGTAAAGGGTCGTTAGTTGTGAAGCAACCTTCTGCCTTCACAGAATTGATGAGGCCCACAGTAACAGGTATTAATTATTTTAATTAACAAAAGGTTCGCTCATTTAGATAACAGCATAAATTACAAAAGAAGTTATTGAGAAAAATGATACTTATGGATAATTCTAACACGGAATGCGACTTGTTTTCTATAGACAAAGAAGGAAATCATGTGTGGGTTATTCTGCAATAAATTATTGGCGGAACTTAATGTTTGGAAAATAGTTCCGAATTTATGAATAAAATATTGCAGTGCACATGCTAAATTGCGCTCTAAAAGAAATGTAATAAATGTAGCATGTATATTAGTGTAATGAAACAACAAATGGTATATTTGGTGATAAGTGACATAACCACGCCTGCAAAGAATGTTATTTGTTAAAAAACAAAATTAAGGAAACATTATAGCATGTCAGCTTTTCAGTAGCATCAATAAACATTTAGTTTCTACGATTGTTGTTCTCAATGAAAGTGATGTCATTCGCAAAATATTTATGAATGAAAACGACGTCATATGTTTGTACAATTCAATGACGTCACTAAATAGTGAAATTTGTATAAAGAAGGGCAGAGTATTAAACAATATAGTTCACGTCCAAAAGCTTGAACCAAATCAATCGGAATAGTGTTAGAATCAAAATATTATTTTTCTTTGATGGTTTGTAGTCGAATAACCCACAGTAAGGAGTATAGATGCGTTTTATCAAATCACTAGTGATTTGCACTCTTGATTAAATTCCTACGCATCTATACTCCTTACTGTGGGTTATTGGACTACAAACCATTATAGAATATTATTACTTAACTCATATTTTTTCATGTGAAATCAATTACTGGAACAATGGCTTGCAAGTATCAATGTTGTAGCTTATGTTTCTGTTCCTCCCAAATCATGACACTGCAAATTCCAAACACTCAAAATAAGTAAATATTAGATATTACAGAGACACTTTTCTTTAATTCCAGAATTTCCCTTCATCGAGAGCTGGCGCGCCTGTGTGCCAGAGGTGGACCAACAGTGGATCTCTAAAGCCCTGTTCACTTACAGCAGTAATGGCCACCCTGAGCTGGATGAAAGAAAGCTGGATGGTTTTTGGTATGACCCTCCTAAGTCCCAGACAATACCAAACCAGAAGCCAAGACTTGACAGGTGTGTATGATTTAAAAAACCATTAAGTGAAGCTGTTTTAACTCACAATATGGCTTTAATGGCTGCATTATGTGTTTTTTTTTTCTTAATGTATGCATGTTATTACTAGAATATGTATAGTATATTTTTAGTGTTGTTATGCATGATTTTCTACTGCCTTTATTTTTTACAGTGTTTTGCACTTCAGTCAGCATTTGATATCAATTGACATAATACTTTTGGTGTTAAAAATAATATAAATTAAAACATTTTTGTATTGTGTGTGCTGGCATTCATTTTGGTGTCAATTATATATTTAGATATTTTGGACATCGCCTATTCCTGTGGCTTCCACTGCGGCTATGCAGGATGGCGCTGACCTGTTTCTTCTGCAAGGTTACTCATCTGACCAAGCAGGGCCTGTACCGGCTGACCAGGATAGTGCTAGACATAGATGCATTCTACATTCTAGCCACTGAGAGTTTGCACTGTGTCAAGTGCAAGAAAAATCAGATAGGCTGGAGTGAAGCCATCTTGGATCAGCTGGATCCGGCTACCAGGTCCACGTTTCCGGTACAGATGATGTACCATAGCGCATGTGACACTCGTGTCATATACTTGTTGCGTCAGCGAGGCTTAGGTAATCATGACTTTGTTAAGCTAAAGATGTGTATATATCTTCCCCAAATGAAATTTACAATACGGTTAATTTGAGTCACTCTGTCGGTCAGTTAGTCTGTCTGTCAGTTAGTCACCAAGTCAAAAAAGAATTAAGTTTGAAGATAGAGCTTCTTCTCCTTGTCTTAAAGCCATACTATTTTACAACTTTTAAGACGAACCACACACATGTGCAAGTTTTGAAATGTTGCTGTTTCAGGTAACAGCCCTACTCAGCTACAGAAGCAGATCACTGAGCTTCACAATTTGAGGTGGACGAAGCAACAACTGCAGTACATGAACGACTGTTCTTTGTACCTCAAGTCTATGACAGCAAAGTTGATTTCCAAAACCGTCTTCGAGGAGCTGCCCAAACAATCTCAGTTGCCAACATACCAATGGTTCCTGCGTGTTTACCATCAGGAGGTTTTGTCTCGAGCAGAAGAGGTCAAGGCGGCTTTGACAACCATCTTTGGTCGAATTTTAAAGATGGACTCTACTAAGAAGGTATACATGGGTAGAAAATATTGAATTATACACTTTTAGAATCTGTTTAAGAAATAATATTTTTCTTTTTGATAACACGCATCTATACAACTTATTGTGGGTTATTCGACAACAAACTATCATAGAAAAATATTATTTTGGTTCTAACACGATTCTGATTGATTTGGTTCAAGTTTTAGGACGTGAACTATATTTTTCAATACTCTGCCCTTATCAGTACAAAGTTCACTATTTAGTGACGTCATTGAATTGTATAAACATATGACGTCATTTTCATTCATAAATATTTTGCAATTGACGTCACTTTCATTGAAAACAACAATCTTAGAAACTTAATGACGTCACGTTTATTGATGCTACTGAAAAGCTGACATGCTATAAATGTTTTCTGAATTACGTTTCCTAACAAATAACATTCTTTGTAGACGTGGTTATGCCACTTATGACCAAATATACAATTTATTGTTTCATTACATTTATATACAGGCTACATTTATTACATTTCTTTTAGAGCGGGTTTTAGCGCGTGCATTTTACTGCAATATTTGCTTTATTTATTGGGAACTATTTTCGAAACATTAAGCTCCGCCCATAAGTTATTGCAGAATAACCCACACTTGATTTCCTTCTTTGTCTATAGAAAACAAGTCGCGTGCCGTGTTAGAATAGAAAATAGACACAATAACCATAGAATAAAATTACAATTGTCTTAGAACTATTTTACATTTATTTCAGGTGACCAAGAAGCTGGCAGGTGAAGCTGCTCGGACGGCAGCATGGTCGACTAACGTTGGCAATGAACATGGCCAGGTGCTAATGAGCGTTATGACATCAATTGAAGGGTGTGGGTTAGACGACATGGTGAAAGGTCTCGTAAAACGCTATTCCGAGGCTGATGTCCTACCACCAATCCTGCTGTACACAGACTGCGACTGTTGCGGGAAGTCAGCACTGATGGACATTTTCAGGACAGCTTGGCCTGACCTTGTGGTGCGATTAGACGTGTGGCACTTCATACGGCGTCTTGCTGTTGGGGTCACAACGGACACCCACAGACTGTACGCGACATTTATGGGTCAGCTTTCAGCAGCCATCTTTTGTTGGGACAAGTCTGACCTGAATCTTCTCAAAGAAGCTAAAAGGCAGCAGCTTATACAAGCCAACATCACGGACCCGTCTGACTCAGATGTCTCTGTCCGTTTAGACCGTAAGGAGTTGTCCCTGCACTGTCGTCGGATGACTCGAAGCACAGAGGTCATCAGGGAGCGTATCCAGGCTGTCTTGGAGTTGTTCGGTGGTGACTCAGGAAGGGATACCATGGGTGTACCACTGTTTCATGAGCGTATCTGGGAGCTCTGGAAACAGCAGCAGAAGCATGTAGAGTGCATCCAGGACCCTAAAGGTGTACAGCTCTACACTCAGACGGGCACGCTGAAGAAGGGTGGCGTGGTGTTGCCTGTGTATCGCTGTGCACGAGGATCTACCTCCTTGGAGTCCTTCCATCTCCACCTACAGCGATTCATTCCTGGTAAGATTTATTTGTGTTCTTTTTTCTGTGTTTTAATTAAAGGTATAAATATATTAATTGCTATTATAGCCTTTAAGGTACAATGTCATACAAAATAAAACCCCATTTGTTGCATGTTTCTTAATTCCAATCATGAAAGATATACAAAGACATGTAAATTAGTTATAATACTACTAATCTCTTGTTGAAACATACATCACTCTGTTGAATAGTGTTACGATCTTAAATAGTAACATTTTGTGTGATTGTTTTGCAGGAACCAGTGCAAGCGCCAGCAACTTCCAGACTTACCTGCTGGAGGGCCTGATGCGCTGGAACGCAGACCGGCAGATTGCTGCGACCAGCACTGAGAAGGAGACTGTATTGTATGACTCCAGATTGAAGACAGCAGCCAACAGACTGAGTCAGGAGCTTTTCAACAAGGATATCTTCCCGACATTCCAGCCACCAAACAAATACACTGATAATTTAAATTTCTATTTGCTATTTTATTCACACATTTCTCTGACATTTATTCTATATTAAACCAGATGTACATTGTGGAGTAAATCAGGCATAATTACCATTTTTAAGCAGATTACTCCTTGACATGAACCTATATCATATAGCGCTTAAGTTCTTACATTTTTGTTTTACAGGAGAGCTGATAGGTATCGAATACCTATACAACCAAACGGGTAAGCCTCTAGGTGCTAAAAACCCTGTAAATGAGGTGGAGCCTGATGACAGCCTTCTGGATGAGGGCTTTGAGGACTCCGCGGCCATGGATGATAATGATCCAACCATCCACATAGTGGATTCCTTTCTGCCTGCTTTGAGTCGTGAGAGGGCTCAGCAGATCATGCAGCAGAACAGGCCGTCTCAATCAGGTATTGAAGGAGAACAGTGATTATACTTATTTTCATGTTGAAATTAATGGCATGTTTGTGTTACTTTTGTTCAGAAATGTTGATTGTTAAAAAGTTAGAGAGGGTGTTATAGTAGATGTCATACTTTAACAAAACTGTTCTGATTCTTTAAAGAGATGTCAGCGAAGGATGTGTATGGCCAGCAGATGTACAACGTTCCCACTAAGCTCAAAGCCAAACCTACCATCACGAGTGCCTCTTTAGAAACAACAACAGCAGCTTCTATGACAAGAGCAACAGCAGCTTCTGTTACAACAGCTGCAGCAAGTACTTCATCATTATCTGCCGTAACTACCGCTACATCAGCGTCGGCTATCGCTGGCAGTTCCCAACGTGTTGAGGATAAAGCTGAGGTAGGTTTTGATGAATGATATAATGTAATAAACTTAGGCATTCTGTCCTCAAATGATCACTCATTAATGTTTACAATTTTACAATTTCATGTTGATTAATAATGGAAACTAATAACTCAATATAAACATTAATATCTTTGTGTATTTATGATTACACCCATTTATAAATCAATAGGTATATTATGGAGTCAGCATGTTAAATTGGCATTTTAATTGCAGGAACTGTGCAAAATAAGCATAACACATGTACTTTTAAATTTTTAGTGCTCTGCTTATTTTCCATTAATACATTTCTTTCTCAACTGATTACCCATGCTTTCAGGACTCTATTGGACCAGACAGAGTTGCAGGTTATGGTCATGTGATGGACCTGGCTGAGTATTTGTTTCATTTAAAAGACAAGGAAAGTAAGGCCATCACCAACGCAGAAGCTGACCACATCGTGAAACTGTGGTGTAAAATGTCCCCTTACGACCAGTCGCCGTCAAAATATAAGGACCGACATCAGACCCAGCTGATCAAGGGACGCTTCAAGGCACCAAAGACAACCCGGATACAGCTGGTTCCTGGAGTCCAGAGTGTCAGAAGGCAAGAAAACTACACAACATCACATTAGTTAATTTTCAATTTATAATTTGTTATGACCCTTATTTGAAGAAGAGGGGGTATATTGTTTTTGGCCTGTCTGTCATTCTGTCCCAAAACTTTAACCTTGGTCATAACTTTTGCAATATTGAAGATAGCAACTTGATATTTGGCATGCATGTGTATCTCATGAACCTGCACATTTTGAGTGGTGAAAGGTCAAGGTCATCCTTTAAAGTCAAAGTCAAATATATAGGTCAAAATCGCTCAAAAGGGGAAATAGTGTTTTTCAAGCACATCATTTGTTATTAATGTTCCACAAGTTTATCAGGATTTATTAGCAAATAAGCAACATGTATCAAACCTATTTTCACTGTTTTATTTCTGTTATTATTGTGTCTGTATTATTCATAAAATATAAACCATTATATTTAACAATTACAGATGTGCTTTGGCCCCACACCTTGGCCCAGCCACCTGGCCTGACTGTAACAAGTATCAGGAAGCCTTGCTGGTCAAGTTGTGCGCAGCCTTTCCGGGTTCCACCACCAAAGATGGCGTTCAACAGGCGCGGTGGCGGACAGTACTGGAGAAGTACAACCTAATAAGAGAGATGGTCTTCAACAGTAAGCGCGTGATACAGAATACACGCATTCAGCTGTCTGATATAAACCAGCGCACCTTGACTGCTTGGTAGGTATTTATTGACTAGTACGGTACACATATACATAAATATTATCGGCATATTATAATATTTCATTAACATTTTGAGTCAATTTATATATTACTTTATTTATATGACAATAATAATCGATTAACATAAGAAAGGCTTTTTATGCCCCTTTTTAAAAAAAGGGGGTATATTGTTTTTGGCCTGTCTGTCATTCTGTCCCAAAACTTTAAGAAATCTTAATGTTTTGTTATACCTTTTGCAATATTGAAGATAGCAACTTCATATTTGGCGTGCATGTGTATCTCATAAAGCCGCACATTTTTAGTGGTGAAATGTAAAGGTCATCCTTTAAGGTCAAAGGTAAAAAAAAGAAACAAAGCGGCGTATTTGGGGGTATTGTGTTTCTGACAAACACATCTCTTGTTCTTGTTTCTATTAAAAAATATATAGATTATAATTTATATATGTGTCTGATTTCAGGTTCAGTGCTTGTGGAAAGCGCAGAGAAAGAACCTTGCTGGAACAGGGACTTGCCCTTCAGTCAGTTCCACTGGTAGCGCCTGAATCACTGCCAGCGCCCCTTAAAAGGCCAGTTTCCTTGGAAATGGGAACCACTGAACCACACAAGTTCCCCATACAGATCACCACGAAAGGCTCCCTCATTCATCAAGTGCGCAGAAGAATTCTGCCACCAGATGAGGTAAAGCATGAAGTGCCGGTGCCCATAGCACCAGCCCCATTGGTGCGTTTTGTGACTGCTCCCGCCCCTGACCTGGCACTGACTTCGACGATTTCAGCCCCAGCCGAATCTTACCTGCCATACTCTACAAAGCATTACAGGAAGAGGAAGCTGGAGGCTGAGCAGGCAGGGGAGTTCCGGAGACAGTACCACAAGAAACTGCCCTACCGCAGCTGCAACAAATGTTTTGAGGACAGGAATACGGGTGGGCACAAACAGTACTATGGAAATTGGTGGTGCCCCTTCAAGTCATCAGAGTCTTATGAAGAGTGGATAGATGCTCTTAAGTTGAAGGGCTATGGAAAGAAGAAACCAAATGAAAAAAGTTAAACATTAATAGCTGGACATTCATCATTCACACTTAAACAATATCTGGATATAATAGCATTTTCTGACACTGTGCTTTTGGGCTTATAAAACAACAGTATTAACATTTACTTTAACGACAACAGAATTAATATCAACTTTAGTAACAATTAAACAAATCTTAATGCTGCCTAGCTTTTATTGAGAATTACACAGTGGTTTATTCATTTGTGTTTTGCATATATAAAAGCTAGAAGGTCCCAAGCCCTTATGGTACATGTCACAAGTAAAGTGACATCTGCCTTGAAAAGCAGAGGGAGAACGAATTGTGTTTTTTAAAGCTTCGAATAATGTATTTACACATTTGATGTTTCTTTACTTTTGGAAATAGTTAATTTATATGACATTTATAATTGCAACCAATATTGCTGTTAACGGGAACTTCCTTATAGTGTAAGCAAACACACCTTTTCGCGTGAAGAGGAAATCCAGGTTCAAATCCTGGTGGGGATCCCAAATAAGCAGCAACTCTTTTAATGTAAATAATGCACAGAATATTATTTGTTTTCATAGTGAATGGATTTTAATATTTATATTAAAATTGATACCAAGATGTTTTTTTAATTCTGTATCACACACAAGCACACACATAGTAGTAATAATGTTGTTATACTATAGGATTTATGAATAATATTAGGACACTATCATTACCTTCAAACTATATTAGACCTCAAAAACAAAACCTCAGTATTCTGACTCGTTTATTTATCATAATTGTTACCCTTTTTTCACTTAAAAAAAGGAAATGGTTTGTTTGAATGAAGTGTGCATCTTTGTATCGGCTACAGAATCCTATATTCATATCTTCAAGGTCATCATATAAGGCAAATACTGATTAATGTACACAATTATTAGGTCTGATATTGAAATTTTTAGACATAAAAGCCGATATATGTTAAGCAAAGGTAACATAAATGATGGTTTGGGTACGAATGTAAAGGTACATAGCAACGTGGTATAAATGTAAATTATTGGATGTTTTAATTTCTAATAAGTCTCAGATGTACCATCCTAGATATATGTGATTATATGTCAAAATTAACATAATAGTGTGTTAATTTCAGTCAACATAAATGATGGTTTGGGTACGAATGTAAAGGTACATAGCAGCATGGTACGAATGTAAATAATTGGATTTTTTATTTTTAATAAGTCTCTGATGCACCATCCTAGATATATGTGATTATATGTCAAAATTGACATAATAGTGAGTTATTTTCAGTCATATTATATAATTTAATAAAAGCATTTATGGAAGGCCGGGATGTTGAAGATCTTCAGGGATCCTTTGCGCAGGGGCCATGCTAATCTTCTCTGTATCGTTCCAATTTCTCTTTTCTACTTGGTTTAAATCTTTTAAACGCTATTATCGGTTTTTCTATCCTAACACTAAATCATGGACGTCGCCATTTTTTCTTTTAACTACAACCTGAGTTATAAACTAGAACATGGAGTTAAAAATAGAAACTATAAATATTAACGGATTTCGATCCACAAAAAAACAAACCTTCATTAAAGATTACATTTTAATTAATAAAATAAATATATTATGCATACAAGAAACCCATGTAGATAATTACAAAATGTCGAAACAAATAGAAACTTTAATATCAAAAGAATACTTTTATGTATGGAATTTTTCTAATAACCTTTCTTGCGGATGTTGTATAATCGTAAATGATACGAATATTAAATGTTCTAAATTTCAAATTGATTTTGATGGTCGTTTCATTTCCTTAGATATACAATACTTAAATGATTATTTTAAAATTTGTAATATTTATGCACCGAATAAACCAGGTGACAGAAATATTTTTTTTGAATCAATTAAACATTATTTAGTGTCATCAAACAAATTAATTATTTTAGGAGACTTTAACTTCATTTTAAACCCACTCTTAGATAAAATAGGAGGTACATTTATTGATACAATAAAAGGTTGTAAAGTTTTCAAACAAATAGTTGAAACATTTAAATTAACAGATATTTATAGACAACTTAATCCAGATAAAGTAATAACAACTTGGGGTAGGAAATGTTTAACATAATCTATTTCATGTCGTTTAGACAGAATTTATATTGAAAAGTCACTTATTGAACAATGTAAAAACGTAGATATTATTCCATGTCCATTTTCAGATCATGATTTTGTTAGTTTAACTATAAATTTTGAAAATAATAATACATTTAATAGCATAAACATTGGTAAATCATACTGGAAATTAAACAATTCAATTTTTGAAGATGAAGATTTTGTCTCTGCTTTTGAATATTATTTTAAAATTATCAGTAGAACTGAAAATATAACTTTAGAGTGGTGGGACATTTTAAAAACACAAATTAAAGATTTCTGTATTGATTATAGCAAGTCAAAAAATAAAAAATCTTTTGACGAAATCAAAAAACTAGTTAAACAATATAAACATTGTATTGATATTTCGGAAAAAATCGATATTAAAGATAAATTAAATAAACTTCAAGACAATTTATATAAAGGGGCATATATAAGAAGTAAAATACATATTTTAAATAATAATGAAAACTCTAGTACATTTTATCATAACAAGGAATTTAAAAATGGTAATAACAAAATTATACACCATATTATTGATGGTGGAGTTGATAAAAAATCAACTGATGACATTTTAAATTCATTTAAAACATTTTATAAAGAACTGTATACGGAAGAGCAAGTAGATGCATCATTTAATGATAACTTTTTAAATAATTTACCTCAAGTATCAAAGGATGATAATACTATGTTAAATAGCCCCTTATCATTAGATGAAATTAAATTAGCTTTAAAAGATATGGATCACACTAAAAGCCCAGGTAGTGATGGTTTAACTTCCTTTATTTACATTAAATTCTTCCATTTATTTGGCAATATTTTATTGCAATTATACAATACATGTTTTGATTTAGGCCATATGTCTGAATCACAAAAAATATCTTATATTACATTATTATGCAAAGATCCAAATAATAAAACATCAGTTAAAAATTATAGACCTATTTCTCTTTTAAATATTGATAGAAAAATTTTATCAAAAATATTAGCAAATAGATTAGGTAAGGTTTTAGACTCGATCATTGGTATTTCTCAAACATGTTCTGTTCCAGGTCGTTCTATTTTTGACAATGTACATTTAATTAGAAACATTATTGATTATGTTGAGCAAAAGAATATAAATGCTTGCTTTATTTGTCTAGACCAGGAAAAGGCGTTCGACAGAGTTTCATGGTCCTACCTTTATGATACACTTGTTTCATTTGGTTTTTCAGATACATTCATAACTTGGATTAAAATTTTATATAAGGATATTAAATCGTCTGTAATTGTTAATGGTCATATATCTGATCCTTTCTCATTATTTCGTTCTGTTCGTCAAGGTTGTTCATTATCACCTCTTTTATATGTACTTTGTCTTGAACCATTTGCTAAAATAATTCAAGATGATAACAATATAAATGGTATACAGACACCAGGAAATAAATTTCATGTTAAAATGTCTTTATATGCCGATGATAATACATCGGTATTAACAGATGACAAATCTATGTTTCATTTCTTTCGTCATGTTTCTGATTTTCAAAAAGTTTCAGGTTCTAAAATAAATTATAATAAAAGTTGTGGATTGTTTTTAGGTAAGTGGAAAAGCAGGTCTGACCATCCATTTGGTATATCATGGGTAAAAAATGTTAAATTACTTGGATATAAATTTGGCTATGATTTAACTGATGATGATATGTTCAATGAATCTTATATTAATTTCTCAAATACATTAAATTTGTGGTGTAATAAATGTAAATCTTTTAAAGGTAAAAGTTCTATTTTAAATACATATGTGCTATCAAAAATTCTTTATTTTGTTCAATGTCAAACAATTCCGAGTCACTATATTAATATGATACAAAAAAGTTGTTTTAAGTTTATATGGGGCAGTGTTTACGAACCAATAGCTCGAAAAACATTATTTTTAGACTTCACTTTAGGTGGCCTTCGGGTACCTAATGTTCAACAAAGAATTAATGCATTTTATTTATCACATTTATTTAAACTGTTAAATGATTATAAATCTCCTTGGGTATATTTTACAAGGTATTGGATAGGTATGCAACTTAGAAAATTTAATCCTTCATTACATAGTAACAGTGAACCCCACAGTGAATTTGTTCCTTCTTTTTATGTTGAATGTTTAAGGGTATTTCGTAAATTTATAAAGGATGTTCAAACTGAAAATTTTAAACAGTGGTCTGTAAAAGAAATATATACATTTTTAATAAATCCAAATAATGAATATATTCCAAAATGTAATAAAGAATTTCCATTAATTGATTTTAAAAATACATTTAGAAATATATTTTCCATGGCAGTTGATCCTGTGTGTAGGAATACTTGTTTTAGGTTAGCGCATTCTGTTGTGTATGTAAATAAATATTTATACGATAAAAAGTTTAACCATGCAAAAAAGAAATGTACTTTTTGTAATTGTGACGAAACTGCCCAACATTTATTTATAGATTGTTTGTTTACCTCCCCTTTAAACAAAACTGTTTTATATTTAATTGATATACTTACGATTGAAAACATTAATATTAATCCTAAATGGTTCCAGTTTTTTTATGTAAAAAATGTTGGAAGTATTGAATTAAAATATGTATATTTAATATTTTTGTCAGAATCAAGACATATTATTTGGACATGTAGGAATTCCGTCAAACATGAAAAAATATTATTATCTCCCTTAGACTTAATTATTAAATTTATAAATAGAATAAAATATAGAATTACATTAGATTTTCATCGCTTAACACAGGATTTCTTTTATTTATATTGGGGTGGATTATGTCACACAACCAATGAAAATATTGTTTTTCATAGAGAACTTGATTACCAAAATTACTTAACATATTTATAATATTTTACTTGTTTTCTGCTGTTGCGTTTTCTCTCTGATTTCAGGATGACAGCAGCGAGGATGTGGGGAGCCGGTGCTCGGGTTGTCATCCTGGGTCAGAGAGAGAGAACAACAAAGTGATACAGTGTTTTGTGTCATTTGTGTGATGAGTTTTTGTATTGATGTATTTATATATGTATCATCACTGTTATCATCAATGTTCCTATGAATCATTTCAATCATATATCATATACTGTGTAACCCGGTCATGGGCTCATCTCATTTCATTCATTGAATTTCATGATCACTCATGTTTCATCACTATGTATATACGCTATACCATTGCCTCATTTACATTCATGTAGGACATAGGAACACTGTACTAACCTTTCTTGCGTATTGAGTTTCATTTCAAAAAATATATTTCATATTATACATGCTTTTTCACACTTGTTCAGGCTTAACTGGATGGTGGGGTTGAGGCGGGTGAGTAGTTGTACCGAAGGCTGTCACGTGCCTCAACTCCATCATCCAGGGCAGCTGTAGACTATATATCATGATCCTGGCGGACCATCACAGGAAGTGCCCGTGCATGACCTGAGGTGGTTCGCTGGGAACCACATTTTATTTCATTATAGTTTTTTCATTTAAATGTACAACCTTATATGTTTCTTTTCGTTATTCTTTACAATTATTAAGGAAGTGTGGATACATTACTCGTTTTATAATCAAGGATATAAACTCAATACATAATACTAATAAAGACCCGCTTAAATTTAAGATGGTGACTTTTATTTGTTAAAAGCTATCATTGTGTTCTGTTTTACAATAACATCATATAAATTTTACAATAAAATCATATAATCGTGCAGACGTGAACAAAGACTGGAATATTAATTAAACGTGCAGACGTGCAAAAGACTGTTTGTAAATTGTGAAAAACATAATTTTGTTTCTTATAACTTTGTTAATCTTGTTAAATATTATAATAAGTCACCATACATTTGTTATTTCACATTTAGTTCTTTTAGCGGGTACCTGGGGCAATCTACACCCCAGGGTACGTCATGAATAAAGTTTTATGAAAAAGAAAAAATCTTTCGCCTTTTACTAAAGATTTCCGTGCAGTGGAACATTCAATGAGTCTATAGACTTATTTCTGAAGTCCTGTTAATTCAGGATATGCGATAATGTGTCAATACATAAACCTTGGTGGCAGCTAGGCACCCGAGTCTAAATATATTGTTTGTTCTAAAAAATATGGAACGCTTCACGAATTTGCGTGTCATCCTTGCGCAGGGGACGGAGTGATCTTCTCCCCAAAACATGGAACAACGCTCCATCTTGATTGGCTGATACGGTTCCATTTGTTCCAAGTTTGATCCAACTTTCGACAAATGAAACTGGACGCTTTTGGCGCGTGACTCGTGACGTATTCGCTTGGTTTCACGGGCGCCGCCATCTTGGATTTCATAGAGTGATTTTAGCGGTATTTAGTGTCTTTCATTCGTTATTTTGCATATACTTCGATTTAAATCAGTGCCTTTTATTGGGATATATCTGCATCAGGTAAGAAATCGCCATCGCAATAGTCAATATATGAAAATTTCGCATGACCTACTTCTAAGCGGGAGATTGTTTACACGAGAATTCCAAATATTTTTCAGGACAAGTTTTTCTATTATTACGACTCGTACAGCGTGTTCTTTGGTATTAATCGAACCAGTTTAGTGTAAAATGAATGCGTGTACATTGATTTTTCTATTGCATGCGTATTTCGGCAGAAAACCGATGCTGTCAATTTTACCCCACCCACCAATGTTTGCATTGAAATGTCAAACCATTAAAAACATGGTTTTAAGGTCTGAACCCGTTGTCAGCTACTGTTTCCAGGTGGATATCAGTAGAATACTCGTTTACTTATATGTTACAAACGTAAATGTGCTGTATGATAACATAAAAACCCTTTGTTGAAAAAAATTTCTTTGACAGACATGCAAAATATCCACAAATGATCAAATGTTTACAACTTATGTTTAAAGGGCATCTATTCGTTTTTATAATGCTTCTTATTTCCACTTTATAAAGGCCTATCAGCAAGGCTTCCCGAACGGCAGAGTGGCCATCAAGCAGTAAGGTCATGAGATGCCGAGGAAGGCGGACATGGCGCTGTCACAGACGAAGAAGGTCTAGGCGGCAACACTAGTGGCTTCTTCCCTCAGCCCCACGGCGGTTGTTCAGAAGCCGCTGAAATCCAAGGCTACAGTTACTGCGACAGGTAAAAAGCACTCACCCTGCATAAAATTGCTGATTTGTTTAAAATTTGGTACCAGCCGACACATGTTTTCAAGTGTATTTCATTAAATTTGGCATATATATTAATAAAAATGGCATCGTATGAACCAGTTGTCATAGTATAAGCCACATTGAAGCCTTATATGCATTTATCTGTTATTATTTGGGCACAAATTATTTAACTGTGTGAAAACCCTACATACAAATGCTGATTTTTTTCTTATTTGGTACCTAGTTGACATATATATTAATAAAAATGGCATCATATGAACCAGTAGTCATAGTATAAGCAACATTGAAGCCTAATATGCATTTATCTGTTATGATTTGGGCACATACCATTTTACTGTGTTAGCATCCTACATAGAAATGCTGATTTTTTTCTTATTTGCTACCAGCCGACACACATTTTCAAGTCTATTTCATTAAATTTGGCATATTTATTAACAAAAATGGCATCTAATGAACCAGTAGTCATAGTATAAGCAACATTGAAGCCTAATATGCATTCATCTATTGTTATTTGGGCACATACAGATTGTTTTCACTTATGTGGGTGTATGTTGGCTCCACTTCACACGATACAGTCATTGTAGTTTAATTGAAAAACACATCTCACTATGTGAGATGAGTTCTGGGTTCAAGCCCCAGCAGTGGCCTATCAAGTGTGAAATACATAGCCATTATGATTTAATATAACACATTTATTTATTTAAACAGTACAATTCAATATAAGTAATAATGTTAAAGGGGCATTGCTGCTTAGCCATTTTTGGGACTATTTTGTGATTTTTGGCCAATTTTGACATTGAATATCAGGATATATATATACATCCAAAGCATAAATGTTTCTAAATTTGTAAAAAAACTAGTCGAAATGTGCAGAATATTAAAAATTAAATAAACAAAGTAATCTATTTAAACAGTACAAATATATATAAGTAATAGTGTTAAAGGGGCATTGCTGCTTAAACATTTTTGGGACTATATTGTGATTTTTGGTCAACTTTGACATTGAATAACAGAGTTTATATACATTCAAAACATAAATGTTTCTAAATTTGTAAACAACAAGTCAAAGTATGCAAACTATTTAAAATCAAATATGCACAGTGATCTATTTAAACAATACAATAAAATATAAGTAATAATGTTAAAGGGGCATTGCTGCTTAGCCATTTTTGGGACTGTATTTGCAACTCTCTGATGTCTAAAAGTCATTTAAAATGCCACTTAAAGACATTTTTTGTAGAAAATGACCCATTTGTGCTGTCTATTATCAAAGTTTTACGCAATCAGGTCCAATAGGGCTCATTCTGTAGCTTGTCTGTGCCATAATCTATAATAAGGCCAAGTTTCAGCAGATTCGGCTCCACTTCACACGATACAGTCATTGTAGTTTAATTGAAAAACGCATCCTAATATGTGAGGTGAGTTCTGGGTTTAAACCCCAGCAGTGGCCTATCAAGTGTGAAATACTGAGCCATTATGATTAAATATACTTAGTTATATATTTAAACAGTACAATTCAATATAAGGAATACTGTTAAAGGGGCATTGCCGCTTAGCCATTTTTGGGACTTTATTGTGATTTTTGGGCCAACTATGACATTGAATAACAGGGTTTATATACACCCCAAGCATAAATGCTTCTAAATTTGTTAAAAGAAAATAGTCGAAGTGTGCAGAATATAAAAAATTGCAACTCTCTGAGGTCTAATAGTCATTTAAATGCCACTTAAAGTTGACATTGTTTTGCGAAAAATGACCCATTTTATGCTGTAAATTATGAATGTTTTGCGCAGTCAGGTCCAAAAGCGCCCGTTTTGTAGCTTGTTTGGACCATAATCTATAATACTGCCAAGTTTCAGCTGATTTGACCCAGTGGTTCCAATTTTGCTGCTTAGCCATTTTTGGGACTTTATTGTGATTTTTTGGCCAATTTTGACATTGAATAACATGGTTTATATACATCCCAAGCATAAATGCTTCTAAATTTGTCAAAAAAATAGTCGACGTGTGCAGAATATTATAAATTCTGAGGTCTAAAAGTCATTAAAATGCCACTTAAAGTTGACATCGTTTGTAAAAAATGACCCATTTTATGCTGTTAATAATGAATGTTTTACGCAGTCAGATCCAAAAGCGCTCATTTTGTAGCTTGTTTGGACCATAATCTATAATACTGCCAAGTTTCAGCTGATTTGACCCAGTGGTACCGATTTTGCTGCTTAGCCATTTTTGGGACTTTATTGTGATTTTTGGTCGACTTTGACATTCAAATAACAGGGTTTATATGCATCCCAAGCATAAATGCTTTTAAGATTGTGCAAAACAAGTCGAAGTGTGCAGAATATAAAAAAATTGCAACTCTCTGAGGTCTAAAAGTCATTTTAAATGCCACTTAAAGTTGACATTTTCTGTCAAAAATGACCCATTTTGTGCTGTCAATTATGAATGTTTTACTCAGTCAGGTACAAAAGCGTCCATTTTATAGCTTGTTTGGACCATAATCTATAAAATTGCCAAGTTTCATCCAAATCGGCCCCGTGGTTCCGATTTTATACGCCGTCAAAGAACCTCGGTGTGCAAAATAGGGCATTTTTCCTGCCTTTTTTCTTGAAAAGCAAAATCGACAAAAGCCCTGTCGATAAGCGGTTTTTACGACGCGATTTACTATGGCCCTGTCGACAACGGCCCGCAAACGCCTTTTTTTCGGGCGTTTTCTGCGTTTTTTTATGGCCCCTTATTTGCGTTTTTTTAAATTGGAACGGCTGGGGAGAAGATTGCGCTCCTTCCTTTGCGCAGGGGCCATGCTAATCTTCTCTGTATCGTTCCAATTTTAGTATATGTACTGCCGAAGCAGTACGAAAAAGGACGTTGCCATAATGCTGTATATATGTGTTGCTATCTGATGCACACTTTTGCAGGTTCAAATGCGCGCTAAAATGCCCGTATGCGTGTGTTCCGCCTCAGATACTTACCTAGAGGTATTTCGGCCGGCAGTGTATATTCGCTTTCTACGGTCGCAGCGTACTAGGATACGCGAATGAGATGCCGACATCGTTTCAATCGCGTGCAACGGAACAGAAGAGCGCAGCTGTGAATGGTAAATGTTAAACATTGCGACGCACTGTACTAATTTTACCAGTCTATTTTTAGCCACGACGTGTTGTGTTTTCCGAACAAAAGCTGTACGTATACAATAGCTTCACTATTAATAGCGTTTTCCAGCCAATAGCTGTGCGTTTACAATGGCTTCACTATTAAGGTCGGTCATAATATACTAAATAGTTTCCCTGTAGAATTCAATGTAAAAGCGCGACAACTTTAAGCGAAAATAAGTGCAACATTTTGCACATAGAGACCCCATAACAATACCTTTTCTTAAAGGCCATTCTAAGCGGAATCGATTTATGCAATACAAAAGGTACGCCATGTTCAAACCAAGCAAGAACTTGACACGAATCAAAATCGACTGTTTTTGCAACTTTTGTTTTCGGCCGTTTCTTAGTGGAATGTAACCTTTTTCAGTGCACTGCTTTACTATAGTCTTCAAGTTTATCATATTTCAGGGATTCAGTAGTGAACACCTATTCATGCCCTACCATTATCTCCGAAAGATAAAACCCGAACGATAGTTTAAAGTGTAAAGCATGCCTTCCTGTCAACTATGATATTTTTTTTAGAGAGTACAGCCCTACATGAAACGATTATTTTAGTATACTGTAACCTTAATAGGAACTCTCGTGATTGGCGTTCGTAGCGGAACACTGCAGAGCGTAACCTGCGAGCTGATATACAGGTTCAGTACATCAACCAATGCACGGGCGTTCCCTCTTTAACAACTCTGGTTTCACTACAGTCACGCATAAATCTTTCGCCTTTTACTAAAGATTTCCGTGCAGTGGAACATTCAATGAGTCTATAGACTTATTTCTGAAGTCCTGTTAATTCAGGATATGCGATAATGTGTCAATACATAAACCTTGGTGGCAGCTAGGCACCCGAGTCTAAATATATTGTTTGTTCTAAAAAATATGGAACGCTTCACGAATTTGCGTGTCATCCTTGCGCAGGGGCCATGCTAATCTTCTCTGTATCGTTCCAATTTTAGTATATGTACTGCCGAAGCAGTACGAAAAAGGACGTTGCCATAATGCTGTATATATGTGTTGCTATCTGATGCACACTTTTGCAGGTTCAAATGCGCGCTAAAATGCCCGTATGCGTGTGTTCCGCCTCAGATACTTACCTAGAGGTATTTCGGCCGGCAGTGTATATTCGCTTTCTACGGTCGCAGCGTACTAGGATACGCGAATGAGATGCCGACATCGTTTCAATCGCGTGCAACGGAACAGAAGAGCGCAGCTGTGAATGGTAAATGTTAAACATTGCGACGCAATGTATTAATTTTACCAGTCTATTTTTAGCCACGACGTATTGTGTTTTCCGAACAAAAGCTGTACGTATACAATAGCTTCACTATTAATAGCGTTTTCCAGCCAATAGCTGTGCGTTTACAATGGCTTCACTATTAAGGTCGGTCATAATATACTAAATAGTTTCCCTGTAGAATTCAATGTAAAAGCGCGACAACTTTAAGCGAAAATAAGTGCAACATTTTGCACATAGAGACCCCATAACAATACCTTTTCTTAAAGGCCATTCTAAGCGGAATCGATTTATGCAATACAAAAGGTACGCCATGTTCAAACCAAGCAAGAACTTGACACGAATCAAAATCGACTGTTTTTGCAACTTTTGTTTTCGGCCGTTTCTTAGTGGAATGTAACCTTTTTCAGTGCACTGCTTTACTATAGTCTTCAAGTTTATCATATTTCAGGGATTCAGTAGTGAACACCTATTCATGCCCTACCATTATCTCCGAAAGATAAAACCCGAACGATAGTTTAAAGTGTAAAGCATGCCTTCCTGTCAACTATGATATTTTTTTTAGAGAGTACAGCCCTACATGAAACGATTATTTAGTATACTGTAACCTTAATAGGAACTCTCGTGATTGGCGTTCGTAGCGGAACACTGCAGAGCGTAACCTGCGAGCTGATATACAGGTTCAGTACATCAACCAATGCACGGGCGTTCCCTCTTTAACAACTCTGGTTTCACTACAGTCACGCATAAATCTTTCGCCTTTTACTAAAGATTTCCGTGCAGTGGAACATTCAATGAGTCTATAGACTTATTTCTGAAGTCCTGTTAATTCAGGATATGCGATAATGTGTCAATACATAAACCTTGGTGGCAGCTAGGCATCCGAGTCTAAATACATTGTTTGTTCTAAAAAATATGGAACGCTTCACGAATTTGCGTGTCATCCTTGCGCAGGGGCCATGCTAATCTTCTCTGTATCGTTCCAATTTTAGTATATGTACTGCCGAAGCAGTACGAAAAAGGACGTTGCCATAATGCTGTATATATGTGTTGCTATCTGATGCACACTTTTGCAGGTTCAAATGCGCGCTAAAATGCCCGTATGCGTGTGTTCCGCCTCAGATACTTACCTAGAGGTATTTCGGCCGGCAGTGTATATTCGCTTTCTACGGTCGCAGCGTACTAGGATACGCGAATGAGATGCCGACATCGTTTCAATCGCGTGCAACGGAACAGAAGAGCGCAGCTGTGAATGGTAAATGTTAAACATTGCGACGCACTGTACTAATTTTACCAGTCTATTTTTAGCCACGACGTGTTGTGTTTTCCGAACAAAAGCTGTACGTATACAATAGCTTCACTATTAATAGCGTTTTCCAGCCAATAGCTGTGCGTTTACAATGGCTTCACTATTAAGGTCGGTCATAATATACTAAATAGTTTCCCTGTAGAATTCAATGTAAAAGCGCGACAACTTTAAGCGAAAATAAGTGCAACATTTTGCACATAGAGACCCCATAACAATACCTTTTCTTAAAGGCCATTCTAAGCGGAATCGATTTATGCAATACAAAAGGTACGCCATGTTCAAACCAAGCAAGAACTTGACACGAATCAAAATCGACTGTTTTTGCAACTTTTGTTTTCGGCCGTTTCTTAGTGGAATGTAACCTTTTTCAGTGCACTGCTTTACTATAGTCTTCAAGTTTATCATATTTCAGGGATTCAGTAGTGAACACCTATTCATGCCCTACCATTATCTCCGAAAGATAAAACCCGAACGATAGTTTAAAGTGTAAAGCATGCCTTCCTGTCAACAATGATATTTTTTTTAGAGAGTACAGCCCTACATGAAACGATTATTTTAGTATACTGTAACCTTAATAGGAACTCTCGTGATTGGCGTTCGTAGCGGAACACTGCAGAGCGTAACCTGCGAGCTGATATACAGGTTCAGTACATCAACCAATGCACGGGCGTTCCCTCTTTAACAACTCTGGTTTCACTACAGTCACGCATAAATCTTTCGCCTTTTACTAAAGATTTCCGTGCAGTGGAACATTCAATGAGTCTATAGACTTATTTCTGAAGTCCTGTTAATTCAGGATATGCGATAATGTGTCAATACATAAACCTTGGTGGCAGCTAGGCACCCGAGTCTAAATATATTGTTTGTTCTAAAAAATATGGAACGCTTCACGAATTTGCGTGTCATCCTTGCGCAGGGGCCATGCTAATCTTCTCTGTATCGTTCCAATTTTAGTATATGTACTGCCGAAGCAGTACGAAAAAGGACGTTGCCATAATGCTGTATATATGTGTTGCTATCTGATGCACACTTTTGCAGGTTCAAATGCGCGCTAAAATGCCCGTATGCGTGTGTTCCGCCTCAGATACTTACCTAGAGGTATTTCGGCCGGCAGTGTATATTCGCTTTCTACGGTCGCAGCGTACTAGGATACGCGAATGAGATGCCGACATCGTTTCAATCGCGTGCAACGGAACAGAAGAGCGCAGCTGTGAATGGTAAATGTTAAACATTGCGACGCACTGTACTCATTTTACCAGTCTATTTTTAGCCACGACGTGTTGTGTTTTCCGAACAAAAGCTGTACGTATACAATAGCTTCACTATTAATAGCGTTTTCCAGCCAATAGCTGTGCGTTTACAATGGCTTCACTATTAAGGTCGGTCATAATATACTAAATAGTTTCCCTGTAGAATTCAATGTAAAAGCGCGACAACTTTAAGCGAAAATAAGTGCAACATGTTGCACATAGAGACCCCATAACAATACCTTTTCTTAAAGGCCATTCTAAGCGGAATCGATTTATGCAATACAAAAGGTACGCCATGTTCAAACCAAGCAAGAACTTGAAACGATTCAAAATCGACTGTTTTTGCAACTTTTGTTTTCGGCCGTTTCTTAGTGGAATGTAACCTTTTTCAGTGCACTGCTTTACTATAGTCTTCAAGTTTATCATATTTCAGGGATTCAGTAGTGAACACCTATTCATGCCCTACCATTATCTCCGAAAGATAAAACCCGAACGATAGTTTAAAGTGTAAAGCATGCCTTCCTGTCAACTATGATATTTTTTTTAGAGAGTACAGCCCTACATGAAACGATTATTTTAGTATACTGTAACCTTAATAGGAACTCTCGTGATTGGCGTTCGTAGCGGAACACTGCAGAGCGTAACCTGCGAGCTGATATACAGGTTCAGTACATCAACCAATGCACGGGCGTTCCCTCTTTAACAACTCTGGTTTCACTACAGTCACGAAAAAATCGTGGCTTTAGTGATCCGTTGGTCGTTTTTTCATAAACGAGCGATTTTGAGTAGTAAAAATGGCAGTGATTAGTAGCAATTTTAGACCGCTGGATGGAAATGAAATTTGCGATAGGATTCTACAGAGGACTGTCAAAATACAGGGCCAACGTGGATCTTCTCTTGTGAACATTATCAATTTGATAAGGAGTCTCGGGGTCACGGAGAATGATGTTGATGCGGTCTCCAGTAACCTACCGGGTTCGATGGCATATGACGTGGTCTTCACAGAGCCAGATAAGTTGACTTCCTTTCTTGCTAGTATGAAATCGGATGAAACGGTTTTTCAGAAACTAAGATACAAATTTGAGTCGTATGGGAGCCAAGTAGTGCACATTAGAGTACATTGGCTGCCCATTTTCATAGGAAATAAGATTCTGGAAGATTTTTTCTCTCAGTTTGGTAAAGTGTTGAAGATTGAGCTTGAAAAACTAACTGTCCAAGATTTTGTGACATTTTCGGGAGTGCGAATTGTAACTGTTGAAATGTCGCAGCAATCAAAGAACAAAATACCACATGTGGTTAATTTTGAATGTGGCAACAAGGCCCTGTTGACAATGCGGGGACGGCCTCCTTTGTGCTTGAGGTGCATGCAGCTCGGGCACGTGGGGAGGGACTGTCCCGGCAAGGTCATCAGGCCGACAGTCTCTCTTTCAGTTGGAAAACAGGCCTCGGAGGTGGCGAAGCCTGTTGAGGATACAGGTTCTGTATCGACGTGGACGGATGTGGTCCGGAAGGGGAAGAAGGCGAAGGCCCCCGAGACGCAGGACGCGGCCCCTGCTACTTCTCCTCCCGTTGACCAGACGCCGTCTCCAGTCACTTCAGAAATGCCAGTGGTTGAGACCAAGGAAATGGAAGTAAGTGAGGGTACTTCAAAACGGAAATTAGAGACAGAGGAGGAATTTACCCCAATGCCCCGTAACAGGGTAGTTAGTGGGGTCGAACAAGTTGAGAGTGGGGGGATAGATATGTCTGACATGCTATCTCAAGATTCCATCTATGATGGTATGTTGGCGACTCAGTCCCCCCATAGAATGTAGTGTTTGTATTGATTGGACTCATAAATGGACTTGATTGTTGCACAACGGATTGCTTTATATTAAAAATGGCCTGGAAACAAACCACATGCTTTAAGAACTTCGAAATTGCTTATTCCTTTTTCTACATCTATGTAGTTATTCATATAGTTAATTGCACTATTCCCAGAAGTGTTAAAGGTCTAAAAATATGTAAGCATAAATACATTTATGTAAATATATATATATTATATTGCACTTTTGCCATAAAATGTTTAAACATTGTAAAACTCTACATGAATATATACATGTTTGAACATGTTTCAGTTCTATCCAGTCTTTTTGTGTACACATTTGTTAATATGTGTGGGATTATCTCTCCTTCTATAAACATGTTTTTCTCGTACACATTTTGTTTAAACCAGTTTCGGACTATGTTGTCTTACGGTCTCGATTTATCTCACAAATATATTTCGTCTGCTTTATTTCTTAGCTGCCAATGCTCGTGTATCCCGCCCCGCTTTTATTTTTCTATCGACTGCTTATTTGCACGTAGTCTGAATGTTCGCTATAAATCTTTATCGATTCACTTCTATCCGTATGCTAAAGTTTATTATCACTGCTCCAATAGAATTAAATGCCCGATAACGTTTATTTTGTGGGCGCAGCCATCTTTAATTGTACATGCACTTTCCTCGATTATTTCTAGCTCATGTAATGTCTGTCCTGTATGTTTCGGTGTAATGGATAGTGTTCTAAAAATAACTTACATTTTTAAAACGTCGGTGTCGTTCATTGTGCAAGTTATGTTTTAGATTATTTCAAATCTTACAAGAATGTCTTTAATAATACATAGTATTAACATAAATGGATTTAGATCCAGAAAAAAACAGCAGTATATTAAAGATTACATTTTGCAAAATAAGCCTGCCATTTTATGTATACAGGAAACACATATAGACATTTACTCCAAAGCCAAATATGTAGAAAATTTTATCTCCAAAGGTTATAAATATATTTGGAGTTTTTCAAATGGAAATAAGTCATGTGGTGTTTGTACTATTATTACTGATAAAAATATTATTTGCCATAGTTTTCAAACGGATTATGATGGTCGTTTTATATATGCAGATGTTGAGTTTGTAAACACAAATTTCAGGGTATGTAATATTTATGCTCCAAATGCCCCTGGAGATAGAAATAATTATTTTTCCTCCATTAAGAAATATTTGGTTAGTTCTTATCATCTAGTTGTTATTGGAGATTTCAATTTTGTTCTGAATCCTAAGTTAGATAAATCAGGGGGAGATACTGATAGACTTCCTATTGGCTGTGCTGTTTTCAAACATATAATTGATAAATATAAATTAAAAGATGTCTTTAGACATTTGTATCCTAAACAAACCACTACAACATGGAGTAGAATATCTATTAAAAAAGAATTAATTAGTTGTAGACTAGATAGGATTTATGTGTCGAATTTATTAATTGGTAATTGTATTGAGTCTTCCATTAAACCTTGCATTTATTCAGACCATGATTTTGTAAATGTAATTATTAATTTAAACAACTCTAATGAAACCATTTCTATTGGAAATTCCTATTGGAAATTAAATAATTCAATTTTAAATGATGATGAATTTATTTCAGCCTTTGAGTTTTATTTTAAAATAATAAGTAGAACGGAAGATATTACTTTAGATTGGTGGGATGGAATTAAAAATAAAATAAAAGAATTTTGTATTGATTACTCTAAATCAAAGAAATCTAATGCATACAAAGAAATAAAACTATTAATTAAAACTTACCATAATTCACAAGATATTGAAGAAAAAATTAATATAAAAAATCAACTTGAAAATTTACAAAATAAAATATATGATGGTTCCTACATAAGAAGCAAAATTAATATGCTGAATAGCAATGAAAATGCTTCAAATTATTTTCATGATAAAGAATTTCAAAATGGTATTAATAAAACTATAACTCATATAATAGATGATGGTATGGACAAGAAATCATCACATGATATTTTAAAAACTTTTCATTCATTTTATGAAAATTTGTATACTGATGAACCTGTTGACCCTTCTTTAAACTCTAAGTTTTTAAATAACCTACCTAAAATTTCCAATGATGATAATGCTATGTTAAGCCAACCTCTTACTCTGGATGAGATTTTCTCTACATTAAAGGAAATGGATCATACTAAGTCTCCAGGAAGTGATGGACTTACTTCTTTGATATATGTAAAATTCTTTCATCTGTTTGGTGATATTTTATTGTATTTATTTAATACGTGTTTTGAATCTGGCCATATGTCAGAATCACAAAAATTATCTTATATAACATTACTTTGCAAAGATAACAGTAATAAAACATCTGTTAAAAATTATAGACCAATTTCACTTTTGAATATTGATAGGAAGATTTTGTCAAAGGTTTTGGCCACACGATTAGGAAAGGTTTTGCCCTCTATTATTGGAATAACTCAAACATGTTCAATACCTGGGAGGACTATTTTTGATAATATTCATTTACTTCGTAATATAATAAGTTATGTCGAGCAGAAAAACCTAACAGCTTGTTTTATCTGCTTGGACCAGGAGAAGGCCTTCGACCGTGTGTCATGGCCTTTTCTGTTTAGCACTCTTCAATCATTTGGCTTTAATGACTCTTTTATACATTGGATTAAGGTCTTGTATCAAGACATAAGGTCATCTGTCATTGTAAATGGACATATTTCTGAGCCATTTGCATTGACAAGATCAGTCCGTCAGGGCTGTTCTTTATCACCTCTCCTTTATGTTTTATGTTTAGAGCCCTTTGCTAAGGTTATTCAAGATGACCCACATATAAATGGTATCAAAACTCCTGGTGGAAAGTTTCATGTGAAAATGTCCCTTTATGCTGATGACAATACCACCTGTCTATCAGATGAAAAGTCAATTTCCTTATTTTTTAAACATGTGTCAGACTTTGAAAAGGTTTCGGGGTCAAGGGTAAATTATAAGAAAAGCTGTGGAATGTTTTTGGGGAAATGGAAGTCAAGGTCTGATCATCCTTTCGGCATTTCTTGGGGAAAAAATTGCAAGTTATTAGGTTACAGGTTTGGTTATGATTTAACAGATGATGATTTATTTCATGATTTATTATCTAATTTTGAAAGAATTCTTAATTTATGGAAATCTCGTGGTAAATCGTATAAGGGTAAAAGTTCGATTTTGAACACATTTGTATTTTCAAAACTTATATATTTTATACAATCTCAAATTGTACCTAGTCATTATATAAACATGTTTCAAAAACGTTGCTTCAACTTTATATGGGGCAGAAAATTAGAGCCTATATCCCGCAAAACATTGTATTCACACATGTTAAAAGGTGGACTTAATGTTCCAAATTTAGAATTAAAAATCCATTCATTCTATCTATGTCATATTTTTAAAATAATTAATAACTACAATACTCCTTGGGTAGAATTTGCTGTTTATTGGACAGGTTTGCAATTGAAGAAATATAATCCTTCAATTGCATCTAATAATATTCCTCATAGTGAAATTATTCCCCCTTTTTATGTTAAATGTTTAAGTGTATTTACAGATTTTGTGGAAAACTGTAAATCAAATGTTAATTCTATCTGGACTGTTAAAGAGATTTATAATTACTTTATTGAAAATATGAATATTGAACCAAAATGTGTAAGGGATTGTAAATCTGTAGATTTTAATAATAGCTTTAAAAATGTCTTTTCAAGTGCAGTAGATCCTGAGTGTAGGAACACATGTTTTTCCATTGTTCATAATGCTCTTTTAACCAACCAATATCTTTTTTCGAGAAATATGATAAGATCTAGTAAATGCACATTTTGTTCGAAACCAGAAACTATAGATCATTTATTTGTTGAGTGTTATATTTCTACATCTATAAATAAAGTCGTATTATTCTTAATGCATGTATTAACTGCAGACAATCATAAACTGTCTCTCAAACAATTTCATTATCTTAATGTTGATAATTCATATGATAAGGAAATTAATTATGTTTTTCTTATTCTGCTGTCGGAGTCAAGACAAATAATTTGGAGAACTAGAAATGATGTAAAATTTGACAAAAAACTGTTTAGTCCATTTGATCTTATTTGCAAACTTATTTATAGATTAAAATATCGCATTTTATTAGATTTTGAAAGATTTCCATCTGAAAAATTTGAATTAATATGGGGTAATTATTGTGACGTTAATGCAAATAAAAAAGTTGAGTTTAGATTAGACTTGAATCCTGCAATTTATGCTAACATTTAGTGTTATGATTGAAATATGTATATTAAGTTTCTCTCTGCTGTTTTGTTTTTTCTCTCTGATTTCAGGATGGCAGCTGCGGGGCCGTTAGTGGCTGTTACTCGGGTTGTCATCCTGGATCAGAGAGGAAACGCGACAGTGTTAATTTGTGTGAAGAAGTTTTTGTGAATTGTATATTGTAAATTGTATTATTGCATCATCTCTTTTATCATCAGTATTCCTATGAATCATTTCAATCATTGCTTCATATATTATGTAACCCAGTGTTGGGCTCATCTCATTTCACTCATTGAACTTCATTATCACTCATTTTTCATCACTATGTATTTCGACAGACCATAAACACATTTTCATTCATGTAGGTCATAGGATACTTGACTGACCTTTCCTAAAGTAAAGAGGCTTTTTTCCAATTTATTCGTTCATATACATTTATTGTTTCATAATTATTTCTGGCTTGGCCGGATGGTGGGGCTGGGGCGGGTGAGGAGCGGTACCGAAGGCTCTCACGTGCTTCAGCTCCATTATCTGGTTTCAGCTGTAGACTTCTTGACATGTTCCTGGCGGACCATCACGGGGGGTGCTCGGGCATGACCTGGGGTGGTTCGCTGGGAGCACCTTTTTTCTTTTTTTTTGAAGTGTGATTTGTTAGCATTTATATTAAATAAAAACAACCTCTTTATCATTTTACTAATTAAGATCCGCTACATTTAGGTCGGTGACTTTTTATTTGTTAAAACCGTTTCACTATTTCTATAATTCTATATATCTATTTCATTATCTACGTGCAGACGTGAACAGACTGTTACAAATTATATATTAACACATAAAACGTGCAGACGGTAAAAAGACTGTGTTTATTAATTAATTATAAAATAATTAGTTTTCTTCTTTCCTTACTATTGTTAAATATTATTTAAAGTCACCTTGTACTGTATGAAATCATTTAATTTCTTTTAAGCGGATACTTGGGGCGTTTTACATCCCAATTATGTGATAAATAAATTTTATGAAAAAGAAAAAAAAATTTCGCCTTTTACTAAAGATTTCCGTGCAGTGGAACATTCAATGAGTCTATAGACTTATTTCTGAAGTCCTGTTAATTCAGGATATGCGATAATGTGTCAATACATAAACCTTGGTGGCAGCTAGGCACCCGAGTCTAAATATATTGTTTGTTCTAAAAAATATGGAACGCTTCACGAATTTGCGTGTCATCCTTGCGCAGGGGCCATGCTAATCTTCTCTGTATCGTTCCAATTTTAGTATATGTACTGCCGAAGCAGTACGAAAAAGGACGTTGCCATAATGCTGTATATATGTGTTGCTATCTGATGCACACTTTTGCAGGTTCAAATGCGCGCTAAAATGCCCGTATGCGTGTGTTCCGCCTCAGATACTTACCTAGAGGTATTTCGGCCGGCAGTGTATATTCGCTTTCTACGGTCGCAGCGTACTAGGATACGCGAATGAGATGCCGACATCGTTTCAATCGCGTGCAACGGAACAGAAGAGCGCAGCTGTGAATGGTAAATGTTAAACATTGCGACGCACTGTACTAATTTTACCAGTCTATTTTTAGCCACGACGTGTTGTGTTTTCCGAACAAAAGCTGTACGTATACAATAGCTTCACTATTAATAGCGTTTTCCAGCCAATAGCTGTGCGTTTACAATGGCTTCACTATTAAGGTCGGTCATAATATACTAAATAGTTTCCCTGTAGAATTCAATGTAAAAGCGCGACAACTTTAAGCGAAAATAAGTGCAACATTTTGCACATAGAGACCCCATAACAATACCTTTTCTTAAAGGCCATTCTAAGCGGAATCGATTTATGCAATACAAAAGGTACGCCATGTTCAAACCAAGCAAGAACTTGACACGAATCAAAATCGACTGTTTTTGCAACTTTTGTTTTCGGCCGTTTCTTAGTGGAATGTAACCTTTTTCAGTGCACTGCTTTACTATAGTCTTCAAGTTTATCATATTTCAGGGATTCAGTAGTGAACACCTATTCATGCCCTACCATTATCTCCGAAAGATAAAACCCGAACGATAGTTTAAAGTGTAAAGCATGCCTTCCTGTCAACTATGATATTTTTTTTAGAGAGTACAGCCCTACATGAAACGATTATTTAGTATACTGTAACCTTAATAGGAACTCTCGTGATTGGCGTTCGTAGCGGAACACTGCAGAGCGTAACCTGCGAGCTGATATACAGGTTCAGTACATCAACCAATGCACGGGCGTTCCCTCTTTAACAACTCTGGTTTCACTACAGTCACGCATAAATCTTTCGCCTTTTACTAAAGATTTCCGTGCAGTGGAACATTCAATGAGTCTATAGACTTATTTCTGAAGTCCTGTTAATTCAGGATATGCGATAATGTGTCAATACATAAACCTTGGTGGCAGCTAGGCACCCGAGTCTAAATATATTGTTTGTTCTAAAAAATATGGAACGCTTCACGAATTTGCGTGTCATCCTTGCGCAGGGGCCATGCTAATCTTCTCTGTATCGTTCCAATTTTAGTATATGTACTGCCGAAGCAGTACGAAAAAGGACGTTGCCATAATGCTGTATATATGTGTTGCTATCTGATGCACACTTTTGCAGGTTCAAATGCGCGCTAAAATGCCCGTATGCGTGTGTTCCGCCTCAGATACTTACCTAGAGGTATTTCGGCCGGCAGTGTATATTCGCTTTCTACGGTCGCAGCGTACTAGGATACGCGAATGAGATGCCGACATCGTTTCAATCGCGTGCAACGGAACAGAAGAGCGCAGCTGTGAATGGTAAATGTTAAACATTGCGACGCACTGTACTAATTTTACCAGTCTATTTTTAGCCACGACGTGTTGTGTTTTCCGAACAAAAGCTGTACGTATACAATAGCTTCACTATTAATAGCGTTTTCCAGCCAATAGCTGTGCGTTTACAATGGCTTCACTATTAAGGTCGGTCATAATATACTAAATAGTTTCCCTGTAGAATTCAATGTAAAAGCGCGACAACTTTAAGCGAAAATAAGTGCAACATTTTGCACATAGAGACCCCATAACAATACCTTTTCTTAAAGGCCATTCTAAGCGGAATCGATTCATGCAATACAAAAGGTACGCCATGTTCAAACCAAGCAAGAACTTGACACGAATCAAAATCGACTGTTTTTGCAACTTTTGTTTTCGGCCGTTTCTTAGTGGAATGTAACCTTTTTCAGTGCACTGCTTTACTATAGTCTTCAAGTTTATCATATTTCAGGGATTCAGTAGTGAACACCTATTCATGCCCTACCATTATCTCCGAAAGATAAAACCCGAACGATAGTTTAAAGTGTAAAGCATGCCTTCCTGTCAACTATGATATTTTTTTTAGAGAGTACAGCCCTACATGAAACGATTATTTAGTATACTGTAACCTTAATAGGAACTCTCGTGATTGGCGTTCGTAGCGGAACACTGCAGAGCGTAACCTGCGAGCTGATATACAGGTTCAGTACATCAACCAATGCACGGGCGTTCCCTCTTTAACAACTCTGGTTTCACTACAGTCACGCATAAATCTTTCGCCTTTTACTAAAGATTTCCGTGCAGTGGAACATTCAATGAGTCTATAGACTTATTTCTGAAGTCCTGTTAATTCAGGATATGCGATAATGTGTCAATACATAAACCTTGGTGGCAGCTAGGCACCCGAGTCTAAATATATTGTTTGTTCTAAAAAATATGGAACGCTTCACGAATTTGCGTGTCATCCTTGCGCAGGGGCCATGCTAATCTTCTCTGTATCGTTCCAATTTTAGTATATGTACTGCCGAAGCAGTACGAAAAAGGACGTTGCCATAATGCTGTATATATGTGTTGCTATCTGATGCACACTTTTGCAGGTTCAAATGCGCGCTAAAATGCCCGTATGCGTGTGTTCCGCCTCAGATACTTACCTAGAGGTATTTCGGCCGGCAGTGTATATTCGCTTTCTACGGTCGCAGCGTACTAGGATACGCGAATGAGATGCCGACATCGTTTCAATCGCGTGCAACGGAACAGAAGAGCGCAGCTGTGAATGGTAAATGTTAAACATTGCGACGCACTGTACTAATTTTACCAGTCTATTTTTTCAGCCACGACGTATTGTGTTTTCCGAACAAAAGCTGTACGTATACAATAGCTTCACTATTAATAGCGTTTTCCAGCCAATAGCTGTGCGTTTACAATGGCTTCACTATTAAGGTCGGTCATAATATACTAAATAGTTTCCCTGTAGAATTCAATGTAAAAGCGCGACAACTTTAAGCGAAAATAAGTGCAACATTTTGCACATAGAGACCCCATAACAATACCTTTTCTTAAAGGCCATTCTAAGCGGAATCGATTTATGCAATACAAAAGGTACGCCATGTTCAAACCAAGCAAGAACTTGACACGAATCAAAATCGACTGTTTTTGCAACTTTTGTTTTCGGCCGTTTCTTAGTGGAATGTAACCTTTTTCAGTGCACTGCTTTACTATAGTCTTCAAGTTTATCATATTTCAGGGATTCAGTAGTGAACACCTATTCATGCCCTACCATTATCTCCGAAAGATAAAACCCGAACGATAGTTTAAAGTGTAAAGCATGCCTTCCTGTCAACTATGATATTTTTTTTAGAGAGTACAGCCCTACATGAAACGATTATTTAGTATACTGTAACCTTAATAGGAACTCTCGTGATTGGCGTTCGTAGCGGAACACTGCAGAGCGTAACCTGCGAGCTGATATACAGGTTCAGTACATCAACCAATGCACGGGCGTTCCCTCTTTAACAACTCTGGTTTCACTACAGTCACGAAAAAATCGTGGCCTTAGTGATTGATTAAAGTAATTAAAAATGATGACAGTAATGCATTTGCCGGCTTTGACCGGAAGTGCTTTAGTAGACAGTGCTAGGGAACGAACAGTAAAAGTTAAAGGAAAAAGAGGATGCAGTATGATGGGCGTAGTAAATATTCTGACGAAAAATGGAGTGGAAGATACTGACGTGGAGTGGTTAGCCTCGGGACCTCCGGGATCGGCAGAGTATGACGTCACCTTCGCAAACTCAGATAAGTGCCGCTCTTTTTTATCTAGAGTATCAATGCAATCATCTGTTACTCATAGCGGGGTTCAGTACCGTTTTTTCAAATATGGAAAACAACTGGTCAAGTGCAGAGTGCACTGGCTACCAGCATTTATTAGCGATTTGGCAATTGCAGATATGTTTAAAGGGTTTGGGCAAGTGGTTTCTGTAGAACATGACACTTTGAAGGTTGGTGACTTTGTCACAAGATCTGGAGTGAGGATAGTCACACTTGAGTGTGATTCAAATATGACAGAGGCTATACCACACATACTAGCATTCGAATGTGGCTCAAGAGCCCTTATTACCATGCGGGGAAGGCAACCTTTGTGTCTCTATTGTCAAGAGGTGGGACATGTACGCAATACATGTCCCACAAAATATTAATGCAATATTTAAGCACAACCAGGAGAGTGTTTCAGGGACAAAAGTTGTAAAGGATGTGGCACAAAAGGCACCTGATGTGGCACAAAAGGCACCATCATCAAATGTCAAGGAGACAGTTGCAGAAAGGCCGGAAGTGACGGTTGAACAACCATCAACACAGAAGGACGATTTCCAGGTCGTTGTTAGCAAGAAAAAGAAATCAAGCGGTCAAAAGAAACAGATATCAGCAGAACAGGTGACACAAACAGAGAAAGAGGAGGAAAACATGGACGCACAAGATTTAGAGGTGAGGGGAGAAAAGAGGGGTCGAAAGGGTTTGATCACAGGATCAAAAAGAGTATGTGATAAAGAAAATACTAACAGTAGTGAAGAATTGTCTCCCTTACCCCAAAACAGATTTACGGTGTTAGAAGTTGATGATCTCGAAGAACATACATTAGTAATTGATTTAGATTCGCAAGATCTGAACATGACCCCTGTTGATTAAATGTGTAAGAACAAACATAAACACAATTCCATTTCAATTAATAGATTACCTTTATCAAAAATCAACTTACATCTTTAAAAATCCTTTTTTTAAATTACCCTTTACTGTTAAAAATCAATGTATATCAATACCTTGTGTAAATAGTTCACTTGTACATATATTTATCATTATATTTTATGTATTACAATATAATGTTGGCATATATACCGATCACATAGAAAATCTGTGTGACCGATATATTGGCATATTTAAAATGTCATGTTTTCACATTATTTATTTAGTATATAGCATATGCATAAATAAAATCTATGTAAATAATAGTATGTATACATGTACAATAACAAAAACTATAACTTTAAAATCTCATATAACAAATGCATTTCTTATTATGTGTGAGCGTATAAATTACGTTCATATGCTAGTGTGTGTATACGCTATTCATTGTTATATGATCTTTAATAAAACACCTTTTCTAAACACTCTTTTCATCAACAGTACACCTTTAATCCTTTTTCAATATCCTCGTGGTAAATGTGAGCGCATTTATCTATTTCCAACATTACTTAGGTACATAGTACACTCATTACAACAGCGAGTTTACAAAATCGTTAGCCTAGTCTCTGTATATATATTTCGTCTGCTTTATTTTCACTGCTCCAATAGAATTAAATGCCCGATAACGTTTATTTTGTGGGCGCAGCCATCTTTAATTGTACATGCACTTTCCTCGATTATTTCTAGCTCATGTAATGTCTGTCCTGTATGTTTCGGTGTAATGGATGGTGTTCTAAAAATAACTAACGTTTTTAAAACGTTAGTGTCGTTCATTGTGCAAGTAATTATTTTAAGATTATTTCAAAACTTACAAGAATGTCTTTAATAATACATAGCATTAACATAAATGGATTTAGATCAAGGAAAAAACAGCAGTATATTAAAGATTACATTTTGCAAAATAAGCCTGCCATTTTATGTATACAGGAAACACATATAGACATTTACTCCAAAGCCAAAGATGTAGAAAATTTCATCTCCAAAGATTATAAATATATTTGGAGTTTTTCAAATGGAAATAAGTCATGTGGTGTATGTACTATTATTACTGATAAAAATATTATTTGCCATAGTTTTCAAACGGATTATGATGGTCGTTTTATATATGCAGATGTTGAGTTTGTAAACACAAATTTCAGGGTATGTAATATTTATGCTCCAAATGCCCCTGGAGATAGAAATAATTATTTTTCCTCCATTAAGAAATATTTGGTTAGTTCTTATCATCTAGTTGTTATTGGAGATTTCAATTTTGTTCTGAATCCTAAGTTAGATAAATCAGGGGGAGATACTGATAGACTTCCTATTGGCTGTGCTGTTTTCAAACATATAATTGATAAATATAAATTAAAAGATGTCTTTAGACATTTGTATCCTAAACAAACCACTACAACATGGAGTAGAATATCTATTAAAAAAGAATTAATATGTTGTAGACTAGATAGGATTTATGTGTCGAATTTATTAATTGGTAATTGTATTGAGTCTTCCATTAAACCTTGCATTTATTCAGACCATGATTTTGTAAATGTAATTATTAATTTAAACAACTCTAATGAAATTCCTATTGGAAATTAAATAATTCAATTTTAAATGATGATGAATTTATTTCAGCCTTTGAGTTTTATTTTAAAATAATAAGTAGAACGGAAGATATTACTTTAGATTGGTGGGATGGAATTAAAAATTAAATAAAAGAATTTTGTATTGATTACTCTAAATCAAAGAAATCTAATGCATACAAAGAAATAAAACTATTAATTAAAACTTACCATAATTCACAAGATATTGAAGAAAAAATTAATATCAAAAATCAACTTGAAAATTTACAAAATAAAATATATGATGGTTCCTACATAAGAAGCAAAATTAATATGCTGAATAGCAATGAAAATGCTTCAAATTATTTTTATGATAAAGAATTTCAAAATGGTATTAATAAAACTATAACTCATATAATAGATGATGGTATGGACAAGAAATCATCACATGATATTTTAAAAACTTTTCATTCATTTTATGAAAATTTGTATACTGATGAACCTGTTGACCCTTCTTTAAACTCTAAGTTTTTAAATAACCTACCTAAAATTTCCAATGATGATAATGCTTTGTTAAGCCAACCTCTTACTCTGGATGAGATTTTCTCTACATTAAAGGAAATGGATCATACTAAGTCTCCAGGAAGTGATGGACTTACTTCTTTGATATATGTTAAATTCTTTCATCTGTTTGGTGATATTTTATTGTATTTATTTAATACTTGTTTTGAATCTGGCCATATGTCAGAATCACAAAAAATATCTTATATAACATTACTTTGCAAAGATAACAGTAATAAAACATCTGTTAAAAATTATAGACCAATTTCACTTTTGAATATTGATAGGAAGATTTTGTCAAAGGTTTTGGCCTCACGATTAGGAAAGGTTTTGCCCTCTATTATTGGAATAACTCAAACACGTTCAATACCTGGGAGGACTATTTTTGATAATATTCATTTACTTCGTATTATAATAAGTTATGTCGAGCAGAAAAACTTAACAGCTTGTTTTATCTGCTTGGACCAGGAGAAGGCCTTCGACCGTGTGTCATGGCCTTTTCTGTTTAGCACTCTTCAATCATTTGGCTTTAATGACTCTTTTATACATTGGATTAAGGTCTTGTATCAAGACATAAGGTCATCTGTCATTGTTAATGGACATATTTCTGAGCCATTTGCATTGACAAGATCAGTCCGTCAGGGCTGTTCTTTATCACCTCTCCTTTATGTTGTATGTTTAGAGCCCTTTGCTAAGGTTATTCAAGATGACCCACATATAAATGGTATCAAAACTCCTGGTGGAAAGTTTCATGTGAAAATGTCCCTTTATGCTGATGACAATACCACCTGTCTATCAGATGAAAAGTCAATTTCCTTATTTTTTAAACATGTGTCAGACTTTGAAAAGGTTTCGGGGTCAAGGGTAAATTATAAGAAAAGCTGTGGAATGTTTTTGGGGAAATGGAAGTCAAGGTCTGAGCATCCTTTCGGCATTTCTTGGGGAAAAAATTGCAAGTTATTAGGTTACAGGTTTGGTTATGATTTAACAGATGATGATTTATTTCATGATTTATTATCTAATTTTGAAAGAATTCTTAATTTATGGAAATCTCGTGGTAAATCGTATAAGGGTAAAAGTTCGATTTTGAACACATTTGTATTTTCAAAACTTATATATTTTATACAAGCTCAAATTGTACCTAGTCATTATATAAACATGTTTCAAAAACGTTGCTTCAACTTTATATGGGGCAGAAAATTAAAGCCTATAGCCCGCAAAACATTGTATACACACATGTTAAAAGGTGGACTTAATGTTCCAAATTTAGAATTAAAAATCCATTCATTCTATCTATGTCATATTTTTAAAATAATTAATAACTACAATACTCCTTGGGTAGAATTTGCTGTTTATTGGACAGGTTTGCAATTGAAGAAATATAATCCTTCAATTGCATCTAATAATATTCCTCATAGTGAAATTATTCCCCCTTTTTATGTTAAATGTTTAAGTGTATTTACAGATTTTGTGGAAAACTGTAAATCAAATGTGAATTCTTTCTGGACTGTTAAAGAGATTTATAATTACTTTATTAAAAATATGAATATTGAACCAAAATGTGTAAGGGATTGTAAATCTGTAGATTTTAATAATAGCTTTAAAAATGTCTTTTCAAGTGCAGTAGATCCTGAGTGTAGGAACACATGTTTTTCCATTGTTCATAATGCTCTTTTAACCAACCAATATCTTTTTTCGAGAAATATGATAAGATCTAGTAAATGCACATTTTGTTCGAAACCAGAAACTATAGATCATTTATTTGTTGAGTGTTATATTTCTACATCTATAAATAAAGTCGTATTATTCTTAATGCATGTATAAACTGCAGACAATCATAAACTGTCTCTCAAACAATTTCATTATCTTAATGTTGATAATTCATATGATAAGGAGATTAATTATGTTTTTCTTATTCTGCTGTCGGAGTCAAGACAAATAATTTGGAGAACCAGAAATGATGTAAAATTTGACAAAAAACTGTTTAGTCCATTTGATCTTATTTGCAAACTTATTTATAGATTAAAATATCGCATTTTATTAGATTTTGAAAGATTTTCATCTGAGAAATTTGAATTAATATGGGGTAATTATTGTGACGTTAATGCAAATAAAAAAGTTGAGTTTAGATTAGACTTGAATCCTGCAATTTATGCTAACATTTAGTGTTATGATTGAAATATGTGTATTAAGTTTCTCTCTGCTGTTTTGTGTTTTCTCTCTGATTTCAGGATGGCAGCTGCGGGGCCGTTAGTGGCTGTTACTCGGGTTGTCATCCTGGATCAGAGAGAGAGAACAACAAAGTGATACAGTGTTTTGTGTCATTTGTGTGATGAGTTTTTGTATTGATGTATTTATATATGTATCATCACTGTTATCATCAATGTTCCTATGAATCATTTCAATCATATATCATATACTGTGTAACCCGGTCATGGGCTCATCTCATTTCATTCATTGAATTTCATTATCACTCATGTTTCATCACTATGTATATACGCTATACCATTGCCTCATTTACATTCATGTAGGCCATAGGAACACTGTACTAACCTTTCTTGCGTATTGAGTTTCATTAAAAAAAAATAAATAAATAAATATATATTTCATATTATACATGCTTTTTCACACTTGTTCAGGCTTATCTGGATGGTGGGGTTGAGGCGGGTGAGTAGTTGTACCGAAGGCTGTCACGTGCCTCAACTCCATCATCCAGGGCAGCTGTAGACTATATATCCTGATCCTGGCAGACCATCACAGGAAGTGCCCGTGCATGACCTGAGGTGGTTCGCTGGGAACCACATTTTATTTCATTATAGTTTTTTCATTTAAATGTACAACCTTATATGTTTCTTTTCGTTATTCTTTACAATTATTAAGGAAGTGTGGATACATTACTCGATTTATAATCAAGGATATAAACTCAATACATAATACTAATAAAGACCCGCTTAAATTTAAGATGGTGACTTTTATTTGTTAAAAGCTATCATTGTGTTCTGTTTTACAATAACATCATATAAATTTTACAATAAAATTATATAATCGTGCAGACGTGAACAAAGACTGGAATATTAATTAAACGTGCAGACGTGCAAAAGACTGTTTGTAAATTGTGAAAAACATAATTTTGTTTCTTATAACTTTGTTAATCTTGTTAAATATTATAATAAGTCACCATTCATTTGTTATTTCACATTTAGTTCTTTTAGCGGGTACCTGGGGCAATCTACACCCCAGGGTACGTCATGAATAAAGTTTTATGAAAAAGAAAAAAAATTTCGCCTTTTACTAAAGATTTCCGTGCAGTGGAACATTCAATGAGTCTATAGACTTATTTCTGAAGTCCTGTTGATTCAGGATATGCGATAATGTGTCAATACATAAACCTTGGTGGCAGCTAGGCACCCGAGTCTAAATATATTGTTTGTTCTAAAAAATATGGAACGCTTCACGAATTTGCGTGTCATCCTTGCGCAGGGGCCATGCTAATCTTCTCTGTATCGTTCCAATTTTAGTATATGTACTGCCGAAGCAGTACGAAAAAGGACGTTGCCATAATGCTGTATATATGTGTTGCTATCTGATGCACACTTTTGCAGGTTCAAATGCGCGCTAAAATGCCCGTATGCGTGTGTTCCGCCTCAGATACTTACCTAGAGGTATTTCGGCCGGCAGTGTATATTCGCTTTCTACGGTCGCAGCGTACTAGGATACGCGAATGAGATGCCGACATCGTTTCAATCGCGTGCAACGGAACAGAAGAGCGCAGCTGTGAATGGTAAATGTTAAACATTGCGACGCACTGTACTAATTTTACCAGTCTATTTTTTCAGCCACGACGTATTGTGTTTTCCGAACAAAAGCTGTACGTATACAATAGCTTCACTATTAATAGCGTTTTCCAGCCAATAGCTGTGCGTTTACAATGGCTTCACTATTAAGGTCGGTCATAATATACTAAATAGTTTCCCTGTAGAATTCAATGTAAAAGCGCGACAACTTTAAGCGAAAATAAGTGCAACATTTTGCACATAGAGACCCCATAACAATACCTTTTCTTAAAGGCCATTCTAAGCGGAATCGATTTATGCAATACAAAAGGTACGCCATGTTCAAACCAAGCAAGAACTTGACACGAATCAAAATCGACTGTTTTTGCAACTTTTGTTTTCGGCCGTTTCTTAGTGGAATGTAACCTTTTTCAGTGCACTGCTTTACTATAGTCTTCAAGTTTATCATGTTTCAGGGATTCAGTAGTGAACACCTATTCATGCCCTACCATTATCTCCGAAAGATAAAACCCGAACGATAGTTTAAAGTGTAAAGCATGTCTTCCTGTCAACTATGATATTTTTTTTAGAGAGTACAGCCCTACATGAAACGATTATTTAGTATACTGTAACCTTAATAGGAACTCTCGTGATTGGCGTTCGTAGCGGAACACTGCAGAGCGTAACCTGCGAGCTGATATACAGGTTCAGTACATCAACCAATGCACGGGCGTTCCCTCTTTAACAACTCTGGTTTCACTACAGTCACGCATAAATCTTTCGCCTTTTACTAAAGATTTCCGAACTTTAAGAATGATGACGGTATTGCATATGCCAGCGTTGACAGGAGATTCTTTACGGACGGAGTCGATGGAGAGGACAGTGAAAGCACAAGGGAAACGAGGATGCAGTATGCAGGGAGTTGTAAACGTTTTAATGAAGAATGGCGTATCTGATACTGACATCGAATGGCTGGCGTCTGGACCTCCCGGATCTTCACAGTACGATGTGACCTTCAAGACAAAAGATAAGTGTATCTCGTTTTTAAATAGAATACAAATGCAATCATCTGTGTCTCACCAAGGAGTACAATACAGATTTGTAAAGTATGGAAAGCAAATTGTATCGTGTAGAATTCATTGGCTGCCGGCATTCGTTAACGACAAGGTCATAGCTGATATTTTTGAAAAATTTGGAACTGTTATGTCGGTCGAATATGATTCTTTGAAAATAGGAGATTTTAGTACCCACTCTGGGGTGCGTGTGGTCACGGTGGAGTGTGACAGAGTTCAGCAGGAGTCCATTCCACACATAATTCAATTTGAGTGTGGCACAAGGGCCTTGATTACCATGAGGGGACGGCAGCCCCTTTGTCTCTATTGCCAAGGGGTTGGGCACGTCCGAAACACTTGCCCCCAAAATATCAATGCCATTTTTAAAGAAAAAGTAAGTGTTTCAGAAAACAACAAGGACAATACACCAGAGAAAAAGACAGACGGAGAGAAACAGACAGATGGTGAGAAACGAAAGGAAACAGAAAAGCATACAGACCAACCAGAACAGAAGAAGATTGATGACGAGGGCTTTGAGACGGTGGGGAGTAAGAAGAAAGGAAAGAGCCAGGGAAGAAAGAAAAATGGAGAGAATATACAAGAAATTGATGTAGAAACAGAGGTAAGGGGCTCAAAAAGAGGGAGGAAAGCAGATAGCAATGAGGACATGACCCCTATGCCTAAGAACAAGTTCAAAGTTTTAGATATAGACCCAGATGATTTGGAAGAACACCCACTAGTTATTGATTTAGATTCCCAAGATCTTGTTATGACCCCTGCTGAATAAACTCCCTTTTTACAAAATGTAATAACAATTTCATAAACCCCTTTTTACAAATACCAATAACTGTTTACAATCAATGTTTAATATTACCTAGTGTAAATAGTTCATTTGTATGTATATTTACCATTATATTTTATGTCTTAAAATATAATGTTGGCTTATATACCGAGCACACAGACAATCTGTGTGTCCGATATATTAGCATATTTAACAGTTCATGTCTTCACATTATATATAGTATACTTTTTGTTATAAAATACAGCATATGTATAAATAAAATCTATGTAAATAGTATGTATATATATGCAATTAAAAACTATTACTTTATAATCTTATATAACATAAATGCATTTTTTATTTTATATAAACGTATAAAGAACGTTCATATGCCAGTGTGTGTAAACACTTTTCACCGTTATGTATACTCAATCCATATCTATTATAAAACACCTTTTTTAAACACAATACACAGCAACAATATATCTTTAATCCTTTTCCAATATCCTCGTGGTAAATATGAGCACATCTATCTTTTTCCAACATTACTTCGGTACGTAGTATATTCATTACAGCGAGTTTACAAAATCGTTGGCCGAGTCTCTTTTCTACCTGGTTTAAATCTTTTTAACGCTATTATCGGTTTTTCTATCCTAACACTAAATCATGGACGTCGCAATTTTTTCTTTTAACTACAACCTGAGTTATAAACTAGAACATGGAGTTAAAAATAGAAACTATAAATATTAACGGATTTCGATCCACAAAAAAACAAACCTTCATTAAAGATTACATTTTAATTAATAAAATAAATATATTATGCATACAAGAAACCCATGTAGATAATTACAAAATGTCGAAACAAATAGAAACTTTAATATCAAAAGAATACTTTTATGTATGGAATTTTTCTAATAACCTTTCTTGCGGATGTTGTATAATCGTAAATTATACGAATATTAAATGTTCTAAATTTCAAATTGATTTTGATGGTCGTTTCATTTCCTTAGATATACAATACTTAAATGATTATTTTAAAATTTGTAATATTTATGCACCGAATAAACCAGGTGACAGAAATATTTTTTTTGAATCAATTAAACATTATTTAGTGTCATCAAACAAATTAATTATTTTAGGAGACTTTAACTTCATTTTAAACCCACTCTTAGATAAAATAGGAGGTACATTTATTGATACAATAAAAGGTTGTAAAGTTTTCAAACAAATAGTTGAAACATTTAAATTAACAGATATTTATAGACAACTTAATCCAGATAAAGTAATAACAACTTGGGGTAGGAAATGTTTAACATAATCTATTTCATGTCGTTTAGACAGAATTTATATTGAAAAGTCACTTATTGAACAATGTAAAAACGTAGATATTATTCCATGTCCATTTTCAGATCATGATTTTGTTAGTTTAACTATAAATTTTGAAAATAATAATACATTTAATAGCATAAACATTGGTAAATCATACTGGAAATTAAACAATTCAATTTTTGAAGATGAAGATTTTGTCTCTGCTTTTGAATATTATTTTAAAATTATCAGTAGAACTGAAAATATAACTTTAGAGTGGTGGGACATTTTAAAAACACAAATTAAAGATTTCTGTATTGATTATAGCAAGTCAAAAAATAAAAAATCTTTTGACGAAATCAAAAAACTAGTTAAACAATATAAACATTGTATTGATATTTCGGAAAAAATCGATATTAAAGATAAATTAAATAAACTTCAAGACAATTTATAAAAAGGGGCATATATAAGAAGTAAAATACATATTTTAAATAATAATGAAAACTCGAGTACATTGTATCATAACAAGGAATTTAAAAATGGTAATAACAAAATTATACACCATATTATTGATGGTGGAGTTGATAAAAAATCAACTGATGACATTTTAAATTCATTTAAAACATTTTATAAAGAACTGTATACGGAAGAGCAAGTAGATGCATCATTTAATGATAACTTTTTTAATAATTTACCTCAAGTATCAAAGGATGATAATACTATGTTAAATAGCCCCTTATCATTAGATGAAATTAAATTAGCTTTAAAAGATATGGATCACACTAAAAGTCCAGGTAGTGATGGTTTAACTTCCTTTATTTACATTAAATTCTTCCATTTATTTGGCAATATTTTATTACAATTATACAATACATGTTTTGATTTAGGCCATATGTCTGAATCACAAAAAATATCTTATATTACATTATTATGCAAAGATCCAAATAATAAAACATCAGTTAAAAATTATAGACCTATTTCTCTTTTAAATATTGATAGAAAAATTTTATCAAAAATATTAGCAAATAGATTAGGTCAGGTTTTAGACTCGATCATTGGTATTTCTCAAACATGTTCTGTTCCAGGTCGTTCTATTTTTGACAATGTACATTTAATTAGAAACATTATTGATTATGTTGAGCAAAAGAATATAAATGCTTGCTTTATTTGTCTAGACCAGGAAAAGGCGTTCGACAGAGTTTCATGGTCCTACCTTTATGATACACTTGTTTCATTTGGTTTTTCAGATACATTCATAACTTGGATTAAAATTTTATATAAGGATATTAAATCGTCTGTAATTGTTAATGGTCATATATCTGATCCTTTCTCATTATTTCGTTCTGTTCGTCAAGGTTGTTCATTATCACCTCTTTTATATGTACTTTGTCTTGAACCATTTGCTAAAATAATTCAAGATGATAACAATATAAATGGTATACAGACACCAGGAAATAAATTTCATGTTAAAATGTCTTTATATGCCGATGATAATACATCGGTATTAACAGATGACAAATCTATGTTTCATTTCTTTCGTCATGTTTCTGATTTTCAAAAAGTTTCAGGTTCTAAAATAAATTATAATAAAAGTTGTGGATTGTTTTTAGGTAAGTGGAAAAGCAGGTCTGACCATCCATTTGGTATATCATGGGTAAAAAATGTTAAATTACTTGGATATAAATTTGGCTATGATTTAACTGATGATGATATGTTCAATGAATCTTATATTAATTTCTCAAATACATTAAATTTGTGGTGTAATAAATGTAAATCTTTTAAAGGTAAAAGTTCTGTTTTAAATACATATGTGCTATCAAAAATTCTTTATTTTGTTCAATGTCAAACAATTCCGAGTCACTATATTAATATGATACAAAAAAGTTGTTTTAAGTTTATATGGGGCAGTGTTTACGAACCAATAGCTCGAAAAACATTATTTTTAGACTTCACTTTAGGTGGCCTTCGGGAACCTAATGTTCAACAAAGAATTAATGCATTTTATTTATCACATTTATTTAAACTGTTAAATGATTATAATTCTCCTTGGGTATATTTTACAAGGTATTGGATAGGTATGCAACTTAGAAAATTTAATCCTTCATTACATAGTAACAGTGAACCCCACAGTGAATTTGTTCCTTCTTTTTATGTTGAATGTTTAAGGGTATTTCGTAAATTGATAAAGGATGTTCAAACTGAAAATTTTAAACAGTGGTCTGTAAAAGAAATATATACATTTTTAATAAATCCAAATAATGAATATATTCCAAAATGTAATAAAGAATTTCCATTAATTGATTTTAAAAATACATTTAGAAATATATTTTCCATGGCAGTTGATCCTGTGTGTAGGAATACTTGTTTTAGGTTAGCGCATTCTGTTGTGTATGTGAATAAATATTTATACGATAAAAAGTTTAACCATGCAAAAAAGAAATGTACTTTTTGTAATTGTGACGAAACTGCCCAACATTTATTTATAGATTGTTTGTTTACCTCCCCTTTAAACAAAACTGTTTTATATTTAATTGATATACTTACGATTGAAAACATTAATATTAATCCTAAATGGTTCCAGTTTTTTGATGTAAAAAATGTTGGAAGTATTTAATTAAAATATGTATATTTAATATTTTTGTCAGAATCAAGACATATTATTTGGACATGTAGGAATTCCGTCAAACATGAAAAAATATTATTATCTCCCTTAGACATAATTATTAAATTTATAAATAGAATAAAATATAGAATTACATTAGATTTTCATCGCTTAACACAGGATTTCTTTTATTTATATTGGGGTGGATTATGTCACACAACCAATGAAAATATTGTTTTTCATAGAGAACTTGATTACCAAAATTACTTAACATATTTATAATATTTTACTTGTTTTCTGCTGTTGCGTTTTCTCTCTGATTTCAGGATGACAGCAGCGAGGATGTGGGGAGCCGGTGCTCGGGTTGTCATCCTGGGTCAGAGAGAGAGAACAACAAAGTGATACAGTGTTTTGTGTCATTTGCGTGATGAGTTTTTGTATTGATGTATTTATATATGTATCATCACTGTTATCATCAATGTTCCTATGAATCATTTCAATCATATATCATATACTGTGTAACCCGGTCATGGGCTCATCTCATTTCATTCATTGAATTTCATTATCACTCATGTTTCATCACTATGTATATACGCTATACCATTGCCTCATTTACATTCATGTAGGACATAGGAACACTGTACTAACCTTTCTTGCGTATTGAGTTTCATTTCAAAAAATATATTTCATATTATACATGCTTTTTCACACTTGTTCAGGCTTAACTGGATGGTGGGGTTGAGGCGGGTGAGTAGTTGTACCGAAGGCTGTCACGTGCCTCAACTCCATCATCCAGGGCAGCTGTAGACTATATATCATGATCCTGGCGGACCATCACAGGAAGTGCCCGTGCATGACCTGAGGTGGTTCGCTGGGAACCACATTTTATTTCATTATAGTTTTTTCATTTAAATGTACAACCTTATATGTTTCTTTTCGTTATTCTTTACAATTATTAAGGAAGTGTGGATACATTACTCGTTTTATAATCAAGGATATAAACTCAATACATAATACTAATAAAGACCCGCTTAAATTTAAGATGGTGACTTTTATTTGTTAAAAGCTATCATTGTGTTCTGTTTTACAATAACATCATATAAATTTTACAAAAAAATCATATAATCGTGCAGACGTGAACAAAGACTGGAATATTAATTAAACGTGCAGACGTGCAAAAGACTGTTTGTAAATTGTGAAAAACATAATTTTGTTTCTTATAACTTTGTTAATCTTGTTAAATATTATAATAAGTCACCATACATTTGTTATTTCACATTTAGTTCTTTTAGCGGGTACCTGGGGCAATCTACACCCCAGGGTACGTCATGAATAAAGTTTTATGAAAAAGAAAAATCTTTCGCCTTTTACTAAAGATTTCCGTGCAGTGGAACATTCAATGAGTCTATAGACTTATTTCTGAAGTCCTGTTAATTCAGGATATGCGATAATGTGTCAATACATAAACCTTGGTGGCAGCTAGGCACCCGAGTCTAAATATATTGTTTGTTCTAAAAAATATGGAACGCTTCACGAATTTGCGTGTCATCCTTGCGCAGGGGCCATGCTAATCTTCTCTGTATCGTTCCAATTTAAGTATATGTACTGCCGAAGCAGTACGAAAAAGGACGTTGCCATAATGCTGTATATATGTGTTGCTATCTGATGCACACTTTTGCAGGTTCAAATGCGCGCTAAAATGCCCGTATGCGTGTGTTCCGCCTCAGATACTTACCTAGAGGTATTTCGGCCGGCAGTGTATATTCGCTTTCTACGGTCGCAGCGTACTAGGATACGCGAATGAGATGCCGACATCGTTTCAATCGCGTGCAACGGAACAGAAGAGCGCAGCTGTGAATGGTAAATGTTAAACATTGCGACGCACTGTACTAATTTTACCAGTCTATTTTTTCAGCCACGACGTATTGTGTTTTCCGAACAAAAGCTGTACGTATACAATAGCTTCACTATTAATAGCGTTTTCCAGCCAATAGCTGTGCGTTTACAATGGCTTCACTATTAAGGTCGGTCATAATATACTAAATAGTTTCCCTGTAGAATTCAATGTAAAAGCGCGACAACTTTAAGCGAAAATAAGTGCAACATTTTGCACATAGAGACCCCATAACAATACCTTTTCTTAAAGGCCATTCTAAGCGGAATCGATTTATGCAATACAAAAGGTACGCCATGTTCAAACCAGGCAAGAACTTGACACGAATCAAAATCGACTGTTTTTGCAACTTTTGTTTTCGGCCGTTTCTTAGTGGAATGTAACCTTTTTCAGTGCACTGCTTTACTATAGTCTTCAAGTTTATCATATTTCAGGGATTCAGTAGTGAACACCTATTCATGCCCTACCATTATCTCCGAAAGATAAAACCCGAACGATAGTTTAAAGTGTAAAGCATGCCTTCCTGTCAACTATGATATTTTTTTTAGAGAGTACAGCCCTACATGAAACGATTATTTAGTATACTGTAACCTTAATAGGAACTCTCGTGATTGGCGTTCGTAGCGGAACACTGCAGAGCGTAACCTGCGAGCTGATATACAGGTTCAGTACATCAACCAATGCACGGGCGTTCCCTCTTTAACAACTCTGGTTTCACTACAGTCACGCATAAATCTTTCGCCTTTTACTAAAGATTTCCGTGCAGTGGAACATTCAATGAGTCTATAGACTTATTTCTGAAGTCCTGTTAATTCAGGATATGCGATAATGTGTCAATACATAAACCTTGGTGGCAGCTAGGCACCCGAGTCTAAATATATTGTTTGTTCTAAAAAATATGGAACGCTTCACGAATTTGCGTGTCATCCTTGCGCAGGGGCCATGCTAATCTTCTCTGTATCGTTCCAATTTTAGTATATGTACTGCCGAAGCAGTACGAAAAAGGACGTTGCCATAATGCTGTATATATGTGTTGCTATCTGATGCACACTTTTGCAGGTTCAAATGCGCGCTAAAATGCCCGTATGCGTGTGTTCCGCCTCAGATACTTACCTAGAGGTATTTCGGCCGGCAGTGTATATTCGCTTTCTACGGTCGCAGCGTACTAGGATACGCGAATGAGATGCCGACATCGTTTCAATCGCGTGCAACGGAACAGAAGAGCGCAGCTGTGAATGGTAAATGTTAAACATTGCGACGCACTGTACTAATTTTACCAGTCTATTTTTAGCCACGACGTGTTGTGTTTTCCGAACAAAAGCTGTACGTATACAATAGCTTCACTATTAATAGCGTTTTCCAGCCAATAGCTGTGCGTTTACAATGGCTTCACTATTAAGGTCGGTCATAATATACTAAATAGTTTCCCTGTAGAATTCAATGTAAAAGCGCGACAACTTTAAGCGAAAATAAGTGCAACATTTTGCACATAGAGACCCCATAACAATACCTTTTCTTAAAGGCCATTCTAAGCGGAATCGATTTATGCAATACAAAAGGAACGCCATGTTCAAACCAAGCAAGAACTTGACACGAATCAAAATCGACTGTTTTTGCAACTTTTGTTTTCGGCCGTTTCTTAGTGGAATGTAACCTTTTTCAGTGCACTGCTTTACTATAGTCTTCAAGTTTATCATATTTCAGGGATTCAGTAGTGAACACCTATTCATGCCCTACCATTATCTCCGAAAGATAAAACCCGAACGATAGTTTAAAGTGTAAAGCATGCCTTCCTGTCAACTATGATATTTTTTTTAGAGAGTACAGCCCTACATGAAACGATTATTTAGTATACTGTAACCTTAATAGGAACTCTCGTGATTGGCGTTCGTAGCGGAACACTGCAGAGCGTAACCTGCGAGCTGATATACAGGTTCAGTACATCAACCAATGCACGGGCGTTCCCTCTTTAACAACTCTGGTTTCACTACAGTCACGCATAAATCTTTCGCCTTTTACTAAAGATTTCCGTGCAGTGGAACATTCAATGAGTCTATAGACTTATTTCTGAAGTCCTGTTAATTCAGGATATGCGATAATGTGTCAATACATAAACCTTGGTGGCAGCTAGGCATCCGAGTCTAAATACATTGTTTGTTCTAAAAAATATGGAACGCTTCACGAATTTGCGTGTCATCCTTGCGCAGGGGACGGAGTGATCTTCTCCCCAAAACATGGAACAACGCCCCATCTTCATTGGCTAAAACGGTTCCATTTGTTCCAAGTTTGATCCAACTTTCGACCAATGAAATTGGACGCTTTTGGCGCGTGACTTGTGACGTTTTCGCTTGGTTTCACGGGCGCCGCCATCTTGGATTTCATACAGTCATTTTAGCGTTATTTAGTGTCTTTTATTCGTTATTTTGCATACACTTCGATTAAAATCAGTGCCTTTTATTGGGATATATCTGCATCAGGTAAGAAATCGCCATCGCAATAGTCAATATATGAAAATTTCGCATGACCTACTTCTAAGCGGGAGATTGTTTACACGAAAATTCCAAATATTTTTCAGGACAAGTTTTTCGATTATAACGACTCGTACAGCATTTTCTTTGGTATTAATCGAACCGGTTTAGTGTAAAATGAGTGCGTGTACATTAATTTTTCCATTGCATGCGTATTTCGGCAGAAAATCGATGCTGTCAATTTTACCCCACCCACCGATGTTTGCATTGAAATGTCAAACGATTAAAAACATGTTTTTAAGGTCTGAACCCGTTGTCAGCTACTTTTTCCAGGTGGATATCAGTAGAATGCTCGTTTACTTATATGTTACAACCGTAAATATGCTGTATGATAACATAAAAACCCTTTGTTTAAAAAAAATTCTTTGACAGACATGCAAAATATCCCCAAATGATCAAATTTTTACAACTTGTGTATAAAGGGCATCTATTCGTTTTGATAATGCTTCTTATTTCCACTTTATAAAGGCCTATCAGCAAGGCTTTCTGAACGGCAGAGTGGCCCTCAAGCAGGAAGGTTATGAGATGCCGAGGAAGGCGGACATGGCGCTGTCACAGAAGAAGAAGGTCTAGGCTGCATCACTGGTGGCTTCTTCCCTCAGCCCCGCGGCGGTTGTTCAGAAGCCGCTGAAATCCAAGGCTACAGTTACTGCGACAGGTAAAAAGCACTCACCCTGCATAAAATTGCTGATTTGTTTAATATTTGGTACCAGCCGACACATATTTTTAAGTGTATTTCATTAAATTTGGCATATATATTAATAAAAATGGCATCGTATGAACCAGTTGTCATAGTAGAAGCCACATTGAAGCCTTATATGCATTGATCTGTTATTATTTGGGCACAAATAATTTAACTGTGTGAAAACCCTACATACATATGCTTAATTTTTTTCTTATTTGGTACCTAGCCGACATATATATTATTAAAAATGGTATCGTATGAACCAGTAGTCATAGTATAAGCAACATTGAAGCCTAATATGCATTCATCTGTTATGATTTGGGCACATACAATTTTACTGTGTTAGCACCCTACATAAAAATGCTGATTTTTTTCTTATTTGTTACCAGCCGACACACATTTTCAAGTCTATTTCATTTAATTTGGCATATATATTAATAAAAATGGCATCTAATGAACCAGTAGTCATAGTATAAGCAACATTGAAGCCTAATATGCATTCATCTATTGTTATTTGGGCACATACAGATTTTTTTCACTTATCTGGGTGTATGTTGGCTCCACGTCACACAATACAGTCATTGTAGTTTAATTGAAAAACACATCTTACTATGTGAGATGAGTTCTGGGTTCAAGCCCCAGCAGTGGCCTATCAAGTGTGAAATACATAGCCATTATGATTTAATATAACACATTTATTTATTTAAACAGTACAATTCAATATAAGTAATAATGTTAAAGGGGCATTGCTGCTTAGCCATTTTTGGGACTATTTTGTGATTTTTGGCCATTTTTGACATTGAATATCAGGATATATATACATCCAAAGCATAAATGTTTCTAAATTTGTAAAAAAACTAGTCGAAATGTGCAGAATATTAAAAATTAAATAAACAAAGTTATCTATTTAAACAGTACAAATATATATAAGTAATAGTGTTAAAGGGGCATTGCTGCTTAAACATTTTTGGGACTATATTGTGATTGTTGGTCAACTTTGACATTGAATAACAGAGTTTATATACATTCAAAGCATAAATAATTCTAAATTTGTAAACAACAAGTCAAAGTATGCAAACTATTTAAAATCAAATATGCACAGTGATCTATTTAAACAATACAATAAAATATAAGTAATAATGTTAAAGGGGCATTGCTGCTTAGCCATTTTTGGGACTGTATTTGCAACTCTCCGATGTCTAAAAGTCATTTAAATGCCACTTAAAGACATTTTTTGTAGAAAATGACCCATTTGTGCTGTCTATTATCAAAGTTTTACGCAATCAGGTCCAATAGGGCTCATTCTGTAGCTTGTCTGTACCATAATCTATAATAAGGCCAAGTTTCAGCAGATTTAGCTCCACTTCACACGATACAGTCATTGTAGTTTAATTGAAAAACGCATCCTACTATGTGAGATGAGTTCTGGGTTCAAACCCCAGCAGTGGCCTATCAAGTGTGAAATACTGAGCCATTATGATTAAATATACTTAGTTATATATTTAAACAGTACAATTCAATATAAGGAATACTGTTAAAGGGGCATTGCTGCTTAGCCATTTTTGGGACTTTATTGTGATTTTTTGGCCAACTATGACATTGAATAACAGGGTTTATATACACCCCAAGCATAAATGCTTCTGAATTTGTTAAAAGAAAATAGTCGAAGTGTGCAGAATATAAAAAATTGCAATTCTCTGAGGTCTAAAAGTCATTTAAATGCCACTTAAAGTTGACATTGTTTTGTGAAAAATGACCCATTTTATGCTGTAAATTATGAATGTTTTGCGCAGTCAGGTCCAACAGCGCCCGTTTTGTAGCTTGTTTGGACCATAATCTATAATACTGCCAAGTTTCAGCTGATTTGACCCAGTGGTTCCAATTTTGCTGCTTAGCCATTGTTGGGACTTTATTGTGATTTTTTGGCCAATTTTGACATTGAATAACATGGTTTATATACATCCCAAGCATAAATGCTTCTAAATTTGTCAAAAAAATAGTCGACGTGTGCAGAATATTATAAATTCTGAGGTCTAAAAGTCATTAAAATGCCACTTAAAGTTGACATCGTTTATAAAAAATGACCCATTTTATGCTGTTAATAATGAATGTTTTACGCAGTCAGGTCCAAAAGCGCTCATTTTGTAGCTTGTTTGGACCATAATCTATAATACTGCCAAGTTTCAGCTGATTTAACCCAGTGATACCGATTTTGCTGCTTAGCCATTGTTGGGACTTTATTGTGATTTTTGGTCGACTTTGACATTCAAATAACAGGGTTTATATGCATCCCAAGCATAAATGCTTTTAAGTTTGTGCAAAACAGTCGAAGTGTGCAGAATATAAAAAAATTGCAACTCTCTGAGGTCTAAAAGTCATTTTAAATGCCACTTAAAGTTGACATTTTCTGTAAAAAATGACCCATTTTGTGCTGTCAATTATGAATGATTTACTCAGTCAGGTACAAAAGCGTCCATTTTATAGCTTGTTTGGACCATAATCTATACAATTGCAAAGTTTCATCCAAATCGGCCCCGTGGTTCCGATTTTATACGCCGTCAAAGAACCTCGGTGCGCAAAATAGGGCATTTTTCCCGCCTTTTTTCTTGAAAAGCAAAATCGACAAACGCCCTGTCGTTAAGCGGTTTTTACGACGCGATTTACTATGGCCCTGTCGACAACGGCCCGCAAACGCCTTTTTTTCGGGCGTTTTCTGCGTTTTTTTATGGCCCCTTATTTGCGTTTTTTTAAATCCGAACGGCTGGGGAGAAGATTGCGCTCCTTCCTTTGCGCAGGGGCCATGCTAATCTTCTCTGTATCGTTCCAATTTTAGTATATGTACTGCCGAAGCAGTACGAAAAAGGACGTTGCCATAATGCTGTATATATGTGTTGCTATCTGATGCACACTTTTGCAGGTTCAAATGCGCGCTAAAATGCCCGTATGCGTGTGTTCCGCCTCAGATACTTACCTAGAGGTATTTCGGCCGGCAGTGTATATTCGCTTTCTACGGTCGCAGCGTACTAGGATACGCGAATGAGATGCCGACATCGTTTCAATCGCGTGCAACGGAACAGAAGAGCGCAGCTGTGAATGGTAAATGTTAAACATTGCGACGCACTGTACTAATTGTACCAGTCTATTTTTAGCCACGACGTTTTGTGTTTTCCGAACAAAAGCTGTACGTATACAATAGCTTCACTATTAATAGCGTTTTCCAGCCAATAGCTGTGCGTTTACAATGGCTTCACTATTAAGGTCGGTCATAATATACTAAATAGTTTCCCTGTAGAATTCAATGTAAAAGCGCGACAACTTTAAGCGAAAATAAGTGCAACATTTTGCACATAGAGACCCCATAACAATACCTTTTCTTAAAGGCCATTCTAAGCGGAATCGATTTATGCAATACAAAAGGTACGCCATGTTCAAACCAAGCAAGAACTTGACACGAATCAAAATCGACTGTTTTTGCAACTTTTGTTTTCGGCCGTTTCTTAGTGGAATGTAACCTTTTTCAGTGCACTGCTTTACTATAGTCTTCAAGTTTATCATATTTCAGGGATTCAGTAGTGAACACCTATTCATGCCCTACCATTATCTCCGAAAGATAAAACCCGAACGATAGTTTAAAGTGTAAAGCATGCCTTCCTGTCAACTATGATATTTTTTTAGAGAGTACAGCCCTACATGAAACGATTATTTAGTATACTGTAACCTTAATAGGAACTCTCGTGATTGGCGTTCGTAGCGGAACACTGCAGAGCGTAACCTGCGAGCTGATATACAGGTTCAGTACATCAACAAATGCACGGGCGTTCCCTCTTTAACAACTCTGGTTTCACTACAGTCACGCATAAATCTTTCGCCTTTTACTAAAGATTTCCGTGCAGTGGAACAATCAATGAGTCTATAGACTTATTTCTGAAGTCCTGTTAATTCAGGATATGCGATAATGTGTCAATACATAAACCTTGGTGGCAGCTAGGCACCCGAGTCTAAATATATTGTTTGTTCTAAAAAATATGGAACGCTTCACGAATTTGCGTGTCATCCTTGCGCAGGGGACGTTCTAATCTTCTCCCCAAAAGATGGAACAATGCTCCATCTTTATTGGCTAATACGGTTCCATTTGTTCCAACTTTGATCCAACTTTCGACCAATGAAACTGGACGCTTTTGGCGCGTGACTCGTGACGTATTCGCTTGGTTTCACGGGCGCCGCCATCTTGGATTTCATAGAGTGATTTTAGCGGTAGTTAGTGTCTTTTATTCGTTATTTTGCATACACTTCGATTTAAATCAGTGCCTTTTATTGGGATATATCTGCATCAGGTAAGAAATCGCCATCACAATAGTCAATATATGAAAATTACGCATGACCTACTTCTAAGCGGGAGATTGTTTACACGAAAATTCCAAATATTTTTCAGGACAAGTTTTTCTATTATTACGACTCGTACAGCGTGTTCTTTGGTATTAATCGAACCAGATTAGTGTAAAATGAATGCGTGTACATTGATTTTTCTATTGCATGCGTATTTCGGCAGAAAACCGATGCTGTCAATTTTACCCCACCCACCAATGTTTGCATTGAAATGTCAAACCATTAAAAACATGTTTTTAACGTCTGAACCCGTTGTCAGCTACTGTTTCCAGGTGGATATCAGTAGAATACTCGTTTACTTATATGTTACAAACGTAAATGTGCTGTATGATAACATAAAAACCCTTTGTTGAAAAAAAATTCTTTGACAGACATGCAAAATATCCACAAATGTTTACAAATTATGTTTAAAGGGCATCTATTCGTTTTTATAATGCTTCTTATTTCCACTTTATAAAGGCCTATCAGCAAGGCTTCCGGAACGGCAGAGTGGCCATCAAGCAGGAAGGTCATGAGATGCCGAGGAAGGCGGACATGGCGCTGTCACAGACGAAGAAGGTCTAGGCGGCATCACTGGTGGCTTCTTCCCTTAGCCCCGCGGCGGTTGTTCAGAAGCTGCTGAAATCCAAGGCTACAGTTACTGCGACAGGTAAAAAGCACTCACCCTGCATAAAATTGCTTATTTGTTTAATATTTGGTACCAGCCGACACATATTTTCAAGTGTATTTCATTAAATTTGGCATATATATTAATAAAAATGGCATCGTATGAACCAGTTGTCATAGTATAAGCCACATTGAAGCCTTATATGCATTTATCTGTTATTATTTGGGCACAAATAATTTAACTGTGTGAAAACCATACATACAAATGCTGATTTTTTTCTTATTTGGTACCTAGTTGACATATATATTAATTAAAATGGCATCATATGAACCAGTAGTCATAGTATAAGCAACATTGAAGCCTAATATGCATTTATCTGTTATGATTTGGGCACATACCATTTTACTGTGTTAGCACCCTACATAGAAATGCTGATTTGTTTCTTATTTGCTACCAGCCGACACACATTTTCAAGTCTATTTCATTAAATTTGGCATATTTATTAATAAAAATGGCATCTAATGAACCAGTAGTCAAAGTATAAGCAACATTGAAGCCTAATATGCATTCATCTATTGTTATTTGGGCACATAAAGATTGTTTTCACTTATGTGGGTGTATGTTGGCTCCACTTCACACGATACAGTCATTGTAGTTTAATTGAAAAACACATCTCACTATGTGAGATGAGTTCTGGGTTCAAGCCCCAGCAGTGGCCTATCAAGTGTGAAATACATAGCCATTATGATTTTATATAACACATTTATTTATTTAAACAGTACAATTCAATATAAGTAATAATGTTAAAGGGGCATTGCTGCTTAGCCATTTTTGGGACTGTATTTGCAACTCTCTGATGTCTAAAAGTCATATAAATGCCACTTAAAGACATTTTTTTGTAGAAAATGACCCATTTGTGCTGTCTTTTATCAAAGTTTTACGCAATCAGGTCCAATAGGGCTCATTCTGTAGCTTGTCTGTACCATAATCTATAATAAGGCCAAGTTTCAGCAGATTCGGCTCCAATTCACACGATACAGTCATTGTAGTTTAATTGAAAAACTCATCCTATTATGTGAGATGAGTTCTGGGTTCAAACCCCAGCAGTGGCCTATCAAGTGTGAAATACTGAGCCATTATGATTAAATATACTTAGTTATATATTTAAACAGTACAATTCAATATAAGGAATACTGTTAAAGGGGCATTGCTGCTTAGCCATTTTTGGGACTTTATTGTGAATTTTGGGCCAACTATGACATTGAATAACAGGGTTTATATACACCCCAAGCATAAATGCTTCTAAATTTGTTAAAAGAAAATAGTCGACGTGTGCAGAATATAAAAAATTGCAACTCTCTGAGGTCTAAAAGTCATTTAAATGCCACTTAAAGTTGACATTGTTTTGTGAAAAATGACCTATTTTATGCTGTAAATTATGAATGTTTTGCGCAGTCAGGTCCTAAAGCGCCCGTTTTCTAGCTTGTTTGGACCATAATCTATAATACTGCCAAGTTTCAGCTGATTTGACCCAGTGGTTCCAATTTTGCTGCTTAGCCATTTATGGGACTTTATTGTGATTTTTTGGCCAATTTTGACATTGAATAACACGGTTTATATACATCCCAAGCATAAATGCTTCTAAATTTGTCAAAAAAATAGTCGACGTGTGCAGAATATTATAAATTCTGAGGTCTAAAAGTCATTAAAATGCCACTTAAAGTTGACATTGTTTGTAAAAAATGACCCATTTTATGCTGTTAATAATGAATGTTTTACGCAGTCAGGTCCAAAAGCGCTCATTTTGTAGCTTGTTTGGACCATAATCTATAATACTGCCAAGTTTCAGCTGATTTGACCCAGTGGTACCGATTTTGCTGTTTAGCCATTTTTGGGACTTTATTGTGATTTTTGGTCGACTTTGACATTCAAATAACAGGGTTTATATGCATCCCAAGCATAAATGCTTTTAAGTTTGTGCAAAACAAGTCGAAGTGTGCAGAATATAAAAAAATTGCAACTCTCTGAGGTCTAAAAGTCATTTTAAATGCCACTTAAAGTTGACACTTTCTGTAAAAAATGACCCATTTTGTGCTGTCAATTATGAATGTTTTACTCAGTCAGGTACAAAAGCGTCCATTTTATAGCTTGTTTGGACCATAATCTATAAAATTGCCAAGTTTCATCCAAATCGGCCCCGTGGTTCCGATTCTATACGCCGTCAAAGAACCTCGGTGTGCAAAATAGGGCATTTTTCCCGCCTTTTTTCTTGAAAAGCAAAATCGACAAAAGCCCTGTCGATAAGCGGTTTTTACGACGCGATTTTCAATGGCCCTGTCGACAACGGCCCGCAAACGCCTTTTTTTCGGGCGTTTTCTGCGTTTTTTTATGGCCCCTTATTTGCGTTTTTTTAAATTGGAACGGCTGGGGAGAAGATTGCGCTCCTTCCTTTGCGCAGGGGCCATGCTAATCTTCTCTGTATCGTTCCAATTTTAGTATATGTACTGCCGAAGCAGTACGAAAAAGGACGTTGCCATAATGCTGTATATATGTGTTGCTATCTGATGCACACTTTTGCAGGTTCAAATGCGCGCTAAAATGCCCGTATGCGTGTGTTCCGCCTCAGATACTTACCTAGAGGTATTTCGGCCGGCAGTGTATATTCGCTTTCTACGGTCGCAGCGTACTAGGATACGCGAATGAGATGCCGACATCGTTTCAATCGCGTGCAACGGAACAGAAGAGCGCAGCTGTGAATGGTAAATGTTAAACATTGCGACGCACTGTACTAATTTTACCAGTCTATTTTTTCAGCCACGACGTATTGTGTTTTCCGAACAAAAGCTGTACGTATACAATAGCTTCACTATTAATAGCGTTTTCCAGCCAATAGCTGTGCGTTTACAATGGCTTCACTATTAAGGTCGGTCATAATATACTAAATAGTTTCCCTGTAGAATTCAATGTAAAAGCGCGACAACTTTAAGCGAAAATAAGTGCAACATTTTGCACATAGAGACCCCATAACAATATCTTTTCTTAAAGGCCATTCTAAGCGGAATCGATTTATGCAATAAAAAAGGTACGCCATGTTCAAACCAAGCAAGAACTTGACACGAATCAAAATCGACTGTTTTTGCAACTTTTGTTTTCGGCCGTTTCTTAGTGGAATGTAACCTTTTTCAGTGCACTGCTTTACTATAGTCTTCAAGTTTATCATATTTCAGGGATTCAGTAGTGAACACCTATTCATGCCCTACCATTATCTCCGAAAGATAAAACCCGAACGATAGTTTAAAGTGTAAAGCATGCCTTCCTGTCAACTATGATATTTTTTTAGAGAGTACAGCCCTACATGAAACGATTATTTAGTATACTGTAACCTTAATAGGAACTCTCGTGATTGGCGTTCGTAGCGGAACACTGCAGAGCGTAACCTGCGAGCTGATATACAGGTTCAGTACATCAACCAATGCACGGGCGTTCCCTCTTTAACAACTCTGGTTTCACTACAGTCACGCATAAATCTTTCGCCTTTTACTAAAGATTTTCGTGCAGTGGAACATTCAATGAGTCTATAGACTTATTTCTGAAGTCCTGTTAATTCAGGATATGCGATAATGTGTCAATACATAAACCAAGCTTGGTGGCAGCTAGGCATCCGAGTCTAAATATATTGTTTGTTCTAAAAAATATGGAACGCTTCACGAATTTGCGTGTCATCCTTGCGCAGGGGACGGAGTGATCTTCTCCCCAAAACATGGAACAACGCTCCATCTTGATTGGCTGATACGGTTCCATTTGTTCCAAGTTTGATCCAACTTTCGACCAATGAAACTGCACGCTTTTGGCGCGTGACTCGTGACGTATTCGCTTGGTTTCACGGGCGCCGCTATCTTGGATTTCATAGAGTGATTTTAGCGGTATTTAGTGTCTTTTATTCGTTATTTTGCATACACTTCGATTTAAATCAGTGCCTTTTATTGGGATATATCTGCATCAGGTAAGAAATCGCCATCGCAATAGTCAATATATGAAAATTACGCATGACCTACTTCTAAGCGGGAGATTGTTTACACGAAAATTCCAAATATTTTTCAGGACAAGTTTTTCTATTATTACGACTCGTACAGCGTGTTCTTTGGTATTAATCGAACCAGATTAGTGTAAAATGAATGCGTGTACATTGATTTTTCTATTGCATGCGTATTTCGGCAGAAAACCGATGCTGTCAATTTTACCCCACCCACCAATGTTTGCATTGAAATGTCAAACCATTAAAAACATGTTTTTAACGTCTGAACCCGTTGTCAGCTACTGTTTCCAGGTGGATATCAGTAGAATACTCGTTTACTTATATGTTACAAACGTAAATGTGCTGTATGATAACATAAAAACCCTTTGTTGAAAAAAAATTCTTTGACAGACATGCAAAATATCCACAAATGTTTACAAATTATGTTTAAAGGGCATCTATTCGTTTTTATAACGCTTCTTATTTCCACTTTATAAAGGCCTATCAGCAAGGCTTCCGGAACGGCAGAGTGGCCATCAAGCAGGAAGGTCATGAGATGCCGAGGAAGGCGGACATGGCGCTGTCACAGACGAAGAAGGTCTAGGCGGCATCACTGGTGGCTTCTTCCCTTAGCCCCGCGGCGGTTGTTCAGAAGCTGCTGAAATCCAAGGCTACAGTTACTGCGACAGGTAAAAAGCACTCACCCTGCATAAAATTGCTTATTTGTTTAATATTTGGTACCAGCCGACACATATTTTCAAGTGTATTTCATTAAATTTGGCATATATATTAATAAAAATGGCATCGTATGAACCAGTTGTCATAGTATAAGCCACATTGAAGCCTTATATGCATTTATCTGTTATTATTTGGGCACAAATAATTTAACTGTGTGAAAACCATACATACAAATGCTGATTTTTTTCTTATTTGGTACCTAGTTGACATATATATTAATTAAAATGGCATCATATGAACCAGTAGTCATAGTATAAGCAACATTGAAGCCTAATATGCATTTATCTGTTATGATTTGGGCACATACCATTTTACTGTGTTAGCACCCTACATAGAAATGCTGATTTTTTTCTTATTTGCTACCAGCCGACACACATTTTCAAGTCTATTTCATTAAATTTGGCATATTTATTAATAAAAATGGCATCTAATGAACCAGTAGTCAAAGTATAAGCAACATTGAAGCCTAATATGCATTCATCTATTGTTATTTGGGCACATAAAGATTGTTTTCACTTATGTGGGTGTATGTTGGCTCCACTTCACACGATACAGTCATTGTAGTTTAATTGAAAAACACATCTCACTATGTAAGATGAGTTCTGGGTTCAAGCCCCAGCAGTGGCCTATCAAGTGTGAAATACATAGCCATTATGATTTAATATAACACATTTATTTATTTAAACAGTACAATTCAATATAAGTAATAATGTTAAAGGGGCATTGCTGCTTAGCCATTTTTGGGACTATTTTGTGATTTTTGGCCAATTTTGACATTGAATATCAGGATATATATACATCCAAAGCATAAATGTTTCTAAATTTTAAAAAAACTAGTCGTATTGTGCAGAATATTAAAAATTAAATAAACAAAGTTATCTATTTAAACAGTACAATTATATATAAGTAATAGTGTTAAAGGGGCATTGCTGCTTAAACATTTTTGGGACTTTATTGTGATTTTTGGTCAACTTTGACATTGAATAACAGAGTTTATATACATTCCAAGCATAAATGTTTCTAAATTTGTAAACAACAAGTCAAAGTATGCAAACTATTTAAAATCAATTATGCACAGTGATCTATTTAAACAATACAATAAAATATAAGTAATAAATGTTAAAGGGGCATTGCTGCTTAGCCATTTTTGGGACTGTATTTGCAACTCTCTAATGTCTAAAAGTCATATAAATGCCACTTAAAGACATTTTTTTGTAGAAAATGACCCATTTGTGCTGTCTTTTATCAAAGTTTTACGCAATCAGGTCCAATAGGGCTCATTCTGTAGCTTGTCTGTACCATAATCTATAATAAGGCCAAGTTTCAGCAGATTCGGCTCCAATTCACACGATACAGTCATTGTAGTTTAATTGAAAAACTCATACTATTATGTGAGATGAGTTCTGGGTTCAAACCCCAGCAGTGGCCTATCAAGTGTGAAATACTGAGCCATTATGATTAAATATACTTAGTTATATATTTAAACAGTACAATTCAATATAAGGAATACTGTTAAAGGGGCATTGCTGCTTAGCCATTTTTGGGACTTTATTGTGATTTTTGGGCCAACTATGACATTGAATAACAGGGTTTATATACACCCCAAGCATAAATGCTTCTAAATTTGTTAAAAGAAAATAGTCGAAGTGTGCAGAATATAAAAAATTGCAACTCTCTGAGGTCTAAAAGTAATTTAAATGCCACTTAAAGTTGACATTGTTTTGTGAAAAATGACCTATTTTATGCTGTAAATTATGAATGTTTTGCGCAGTCAGGTCCTAAAGCGCCCGTTTTCTAGCTTGTTTGGACCATAATCTATAATACTGCCAAGTTTCAGCTGATTTGACCCAGTGGTTCCAATTTTGCTGCTTAGCCATTTATGGGACTTTATTGTGATTTTTTGGCCAATTTTGACATTGAATAACACGGTTTATATACATCCCAAGCATAAATGCTTCTAAATTTGTCAAAAAAATAGTCGACGTGTGCAGAATATTATAAATTCTGAGGTCTAAAAGTCATTAAAATGCCACTTAAAGTTGACATTGTTTGTAAAAAATGACCCATTTTATGCTGTTAATAATGAATGTTTTACGCAGTCAGGTCCAAAAGCGCTCATTTTGTAGCTTGTTTGGACCATAATCTATAATACTGCCAAGTTTCAGCTGATTTGACCCAGTGGTACCGATTTTGCTGTTAAGCCATTTTTGGGACTTTATTGTGATTTTTGGTCGACTTTGACATTCAAATAACAGGGTTTATATGCATCCCAAGCATAAATGCTTTTAAGTTTGTGCAAAACAAGTCGAAGTGTGCAGAATATAAAAAAAATTGCAACTCTCTGAGGTCTAAAATTCATTTTAAATGCCACTTAAAGTTGACACTTTCTGTAAAAAATGACCCATTTTGTGCTGTCAATTATGAATGTTTTACTCAGTCAGGTACAAAAGCGTCCATTTTATAGCTTGTTTGGACCATAATCTATAAAATTGCCAAGTTTCATCCAAATCGGCCCCGTGGTTCCGATTCTATACGCCGTCAAAGAACCTCGGTGTGCAAAATAGGGCATTTTTCCCGCCTTTTTTCTTGAAAAGCAAAATCGACAAAAGCCCTGTCGATAAGCGGTTTTTACGACGCGATTTTCAATGGCCCTGTCGACAACGGCCCGCAAACGCCTTTTTTTCGGGCATTTTCTGCGTTTTTTTATGGCCCCTTATTTGCGTTTTTTAAATTGGAACGGCTGGGGAGAAGATTGCGCTCCTTCCTTTGCGCAGGGGCCATGCTAATCTTCTCTGTATCGTTCCAATTTTAGTATATGTACTGCCGAAGCAGTACGAAAAAGGACGTTGCCATAATGCTGTATATATGTGTTGCTATCTGATGCACACTTTTGCAGGTTCAAACGCGCGCTAAAATGCCCGTATGCGTGTGTTCCGCCTCAGATACTTACCTAGAGGTATTTCGGCCGGCAGTGTATATTCGCTTTCTACGGTCGCAGCGTACTAGGATACGCGAATGAGATGCCGACATCGTTTCAATCGCGTGCAACGGAACAGAAGAGCGCAGCTGTGAATGGTAAATGTTAAACATTGCGACGCACTGTACTAATTTTACCAGTCTATTTTTAGCCACGACGTATTGTGTTTTCCGAACAAAAGCTGTACGTGTACAATAGCTTCACTATTAATAGCGTTTTCCAGCCAATAGCTGTGCGTTTACAATGGCTTCACTATTAAGGTCGGTCATAATATACTAAATAGTTTCCCTGTAGAATTCAATGTAAAAGCGCGACAACTTTAAGCGAAAATAAGTGCAACATTTTGCACATAGAGACCCCATAACAATACCTTTTCTTAAAGGCCATTCTAAGCGGAATCGATTTATGCAATAAAAAAGGTACGCCATGTTCAAACCAAGCAAGAACTTGACACGAATCAAAATCGACTGTTTTTGCAACTTTTGTTTTCGGCCGTTTCTTAGTGGCATGTAACCTTTTTCAGTGCACTGCTTTACTATAGTCTTCAAGTTTATCATATTTCAGGGATTCAGTAGTGAACACCTATTCATGCCCTACCATTATCTCCGAAAGATAAAACCCGAACGATAGTTTAAAGTGTAAAGCATGCCTTCCTGTCAACTATGATATTTTTTTTAGAGAGTACAGCCCTACATGAAACGATTATTTAGTATACTGTAACCTTAATAGGAACTCTCGTGATTGGCGTTCGTAGCGGAACACTGCAGAGCGTAACCTGCGAGCTGATATACAGGTTCAGTACATCAACCAATGCACGGGCGTTCCCTCTTTAACAACTCTGGTTTCACTACAGTCACGCATAAATCTTTCGCCTTTTACTAAAGATTTCCGTGCAGTGGAACATTCAATGAGTCTATAGACTTATTTCTGAAGTCCTGTTAATTCAGGATATGCGATAATGTGTCAATACATAAACCTTGGTGGCAGCTAGGCACCCGAGTCTAAATATATTGTTTGTTCTAAAAAATATGGAACGCTTCACGAATTTGCGTGTCATCCTTGCGCAGGGGCCATGCTAATCTTCTCTGTATCGTTCCAATTTTAGTATATGTACTGCCGAAGCAGTACGAAAAAGGACGTTGCCATAATGCTGTATATATGTGTTGCTATCTGATGCACACTTTTGCAGGTTCAAATGCGCGCTAAAATGCCCGTATGCGTGTGTTCCGCCTCAGATACTTACCTAGAGGTATTTCGGCCGGCAGTGTATATTCGCTTTCTACGGTCGCAGCGTACTAGGATACGCGAATGAGATGCCGACATCGTTTCAATCGCGTGCAACGGAACAGAAGAGCGCAGCTGTGAATGGTAAATGTTAAACATTGCGACGCACTGTACTAACTTTACCAGTCTATTTTTAGCCACGACGTATTGTGTTTTCCGAACAAAAGCTGTACGTATACAATAGCTTCACTATTAATAGCGTTTTCCAGCCAATAGCTGTGCGTTTACAATGGCTTCACTATTAAGGTCGGTCATAATATACTAAATAGTTTCCCTGTATAATTCAATGTAAAAGCGCGACAACTTTAAGCGAAAATAAGTGCAACATTTTGCACATAGAGACCCCATAACAATACCTTTTCTTAAAGGCCATTCTAAGCGGAATCGATTTATGCAATAAAAAAGGTACGCCATTTTCTGCTCTGGGGTCTTGCGTTTGCTAGATACAAGTATTTTGCTTTCAAAATGGCACACTACACCAAAATGTTTGGTCCGTTAACCGGAAACGCTATCAACAAAGGATGGATGGAAAGGACATTGAAAGTGCAAGGAACTCGCGGGGCTTCCATGGCTGCTGTCATCAATCTGTTGCGTGCGAATGGTTTCACAGAACACCATATTGATGCTGTAGCAAGTGGACCTCCAGGATCATTGTCCTATGATGTTGTATTTACGGAAAAGGCGAAAATGATGGAGTTTATTGAAGATGTACCTTCAGGAGGATTAACTCATGATGGAGTGAAGTACTTTGTCCAGTCCTATGGAAAGCAGTTAGTGGATGTACGAGTACACTGGTTGCCTGTTTTTATTGACAACCGTGTACTTGAGGAAATGTTCGGAACATTCGGAACTGTCATTTCAATAAAACATGAAACCATGGATATGGATGGATTCCACGTCATTTCCGGGGTTAGAGTCGTGCGTCTGCAAATAGATGAAGAGGCAAAAAATTCAATCCCACATCTATTGAATTTTGCATGCGGAGCGAAAGCCCTCTTGACCGTGAGAGGGCGGCAACCACTGTGCTTGAGGTGTATGAATCTCGGGCACATTAGAGGGAGCTGCCCGGAAAATAGCAAGCCCAAGACCACAAGGAATACCTCGGGCGATACTGATGGATCACAGGGAGGTTCCTGGGCGGAAGTTGTCTCGCGCAAAACGTTCAAGAAAACCCCAACAGAGGCTGCACCAATGGTATCAAAGGTGGTGGGTGAGGAGACCCCTTCAGGAGGAGCTTCCGGGCCGGACCGAGCCGGGGAGTCCACGGAGTCCGTGAACCCCCAGACAGGAGACGGCAAGGGACATGCTAAAAAGGCCAAGACGAGGTCGGTTTTCGAGGGCGCCCCGATAGAGACAGGCACAACCTTGGGAGACACGCAAGGTGAGAAACTCACTGACGTTGTTGGTGTCACGGATGATGGTGCCCATCATGAGATGGACACCAACATACAGGGCACTAAGAGGTCCATAGATGTGGATGATATTTCCACACCTATGCCCAGGAATGCGCCCAGGAGTGGGCCTGCCCCCCCTCCCGAGGACCCATTTGATGGGATGTTTACTCAGGATTCCATCCAGGATGGTATCCTGGGTTTGCAGTCCCCTCATGCAAAGTGACAATAACGGACTAACCACTTTCACCCCTTAAAGGACACGATTTTGCTTACTGATTTCACATACTTTTACAATGGACTGGAAACGAAACGCTTGTGTAATGGACTATGAGTTAGCATACTTCTTTTTATGCATATTCATGTATGCAGTCTACTTATATATGTCATTGTTAAAGTATTTCTTGTGTGCTGGTCTATATGTTCTTAAAATTATGTTTAAAAACATAAATATCACTAATTGTCTATGTACTTTCTATTGTGTTATGCTTAATTGTGTAGAACATGACCTTAGCATACATGTGAACGGCATAGCTAGGCTGTGCTGGTTACATGAATACATATTGTGTTTTGTTATAAAACATCATGAACTTTTTCCTATTATCTCCCCTTTCCATTGTACGAGTATATGCTTACAACATTATTTTCGTGTTCATATATTACATTGCACTTTTCCCGTAATAATTTTAAAACTTTTAAAAATCTGTATATATAAATACATTGTATATGTATTAAATTGCACTATCCCCGTAAAATTTGATAAATATCTAGACATCAGTTTGTATAAATACATGTTTCTTTTGTACACATTTATTAATAAGTGTAAAATTATCTCCCCTTTCAAATACATGTTATCTTATAAATACATATTGTGTTTAAATCATGTTGGACATGATTTAAGCCGTCGATACACTCCGTCACTGTTGAGTGTACATTTTTTACACTTGAATAAACCGCTCCGTTTTGATTTATTTGTCGACTGCTTTAAATCACTATCGATACACTTTTTATCGTCTTCTATGGTTTATTTGTGTCTCGATTTAAATCACAAATATACGTCGTCTGTTGTATTTATTATTTGCCAATATGGGTATAACCCGCATCACGTTAGATTTACTATCTACCGTTTATTTTCTGCTAGTTTAAACATTCGCTTTAAATTTACACTGATATCGTCTGCTGTTTATTTAATCAATATAAATTGCCAGTTAGCTTTTGGTGCATGGGCGCAGCCATCTTTTTTGTACAAGCGTCTATGTTTTCTGTCCTCGAGTAACTCGCCCCGTGTTGTCTTTTCTGTCGACTGCTTTATTTTAAGTAGATGTCTGTTCTTATCGTCTGCTTGTGTGTATTTTTACATTTTCAATACTCAACACCCGTTGATAATTGCACAGCCATTCTTTATGGTACATGATATTTTCAGTTTGTGTATTGTGTGTCCACTTGTAACAGTTCTAAAAATATCTAACGTGTCCTTTTGTAAAGTTATTTTTAGTAATTTACCTGACAACCTCAGTTATAAATAATCATGGCGTTAAAAATAGAAACAATAAATATAAACGGATTAAGATCCAAACAGAAACAAACCTTTATTAAAGATTATATATCAATTAATAAAATACAAATTTTATGCATACAAGAAACTCATATTGATAATTATAAAATGTCTAAACAAATAGAAACTTTATTATCTAATGAATACTTTTACATTTGGAATTTTTCTAATAATCTTTCTTGCGGATGTTGTATTATCGTTACAGATACGAATATTAAATGTTCTAAATTTCAACTTGATTTTGATGGTCGATTTATTTCGTTAGATGTACAATACTTAAATGAATCTTTAAGAGTCTGTAATATTTATGCACCGAATAAGCCTGGGGACAGAAATGAATTCTTTGAATCAATAAAACATTATTTAGTATCATCAAACAAATTAATAATTTTAGGAGATTTTAACTTCATTATAAATACAGATTTAGATAAAATAGGAGGTTCATCAATTGATGTAATAAAAGGTTGTAATGTTTTCAAACAAATCATTGATACCTTTAAAATAACAGATATTTATAGACATCTTAATCCAGATAAAGTAATAACAACTTGGAGTAGAAAATGTTTAACCGAATCTATTGCATGTCGTTTAGACAGAATTTATATTGAAAATTCACTTATTGAAAAATGTAAAAACGTAGATATTATTCCATGTCCATTTTCGGATCATGATTTTGTTAGCCTTACTATAAATTTAGATAATAATGATAATACAACTAATAGCATAAACATTGGTGAATCATATTGGAAATTAAACAATTCAATTTTTGAAGATGAAGACTTTGTTTCTGCTTTTGAATTTTATTTTAAAATTATTAGTAGAACAGAAGATATAACTTTAGAGTGGTGGGATAATTTAAAAATACAAATTAAAGAATTTTGTATTGATTATAGCAAATCAAAAAATAAAAAATATTTTGATAACATTAAACAATTAGTTAAACAATATAAACAATGTATTGATATTTCTGAAAAATTAGATATCAAAGATAATTTAAATAAACTTCAAGACAATTTATATAAAGGTGCATATATAAGAAGTAAAGTACATGTTTTAAATAATAATGAAAACTCAAGTACATTTTATCATAACAAGGAATTTGAAAATGGTAATAACAAAATTATACACCATATTATTGATGGTGGAGTAGATAAGAAATCTACTAATGACATTTTAAATTCTTTTAAAACTTTTTATAAAGAATTATATACAGAAGAACAAGTAGATACATCCTTAAATGATAAATTTTTAAATAATTTACCTCAAGTATCAAATGATGATAATAATATGTTAAGCAGCCCTATATCTTTAGAGGAAATTGAATTAGCCTTAAAAAATATGGATCATACTAAAAGTCCAGGAAGTGATGGGTTAACTTCTTTTATTTACTTGAAATTTTTCCATTTATTTGGGAATATTTTGTTACATTTATATAATACATGCTTTGATTTAGGATACATGTCAGATTCACAAAAACTTTCTTATATAACATTATTATGTAAAGATAACAATAATAAAACATCAACAAAAAATTATAGACCTATATCACTTCTAAACATAGATAGAAAAATTTTATCTAAAATATTAGCAAATAGATTAGGCAAAGTATTAGAATCAATAATTGGTATTTCACAAACCTGTTCAATCCCAGGTCGTTCAATATTTGATAATGTTCATTTAATTAGAAACATAATAGATTATGTTGAGCAAAAAAATATGAGTGCTTGTTTTATATGTCTCGACCAGGAGAAGGCTTTTGATAGGGTCTCATGGTCCTACTTATATACTACACTTTCTGCATTTGGTTTTTCTGATACCTTTATTAAATGGATTAAAGTACTATATAAAGATATAAAGTCATCCGTAATTGTCAATGGTCATATTTCTGACCCATTTTCCTTATTTAGATCAGTTCGTCAAGGATGCTCTTTATCGCCTCTTTTATATGTCATATGTTTAGAACCTTTTGCAAAATTAATTCAAGATGATGAGAATATAAATGGAATACATACACCAGGTAATAAATTTCATGTTAAAATGTCTTTATATGCAGATGATAATACTTCTCTTTTTACAGATGACAGATCTATGTTTCATTTCTTTCGTCATGTTTCCGATTATCAGAAAGTTTCAGGTTCTAAAATAAATTATAATAAAAGTTGTGGAATGTTTTTAGGTAAATGGAAGACTAGGTCAGATCATCCATTTGGTATATCATGGGTGAAAAATGTTAAATTATTAGGTTATAAATTTGGCTATGAATTAACTGATGATGATATTTTTAATGCAACATACATTAATTTCTCGAATACATTAAATTTGTGGTATAATAAATGTAAATCTGTTAAAGGTAAAAGTTCAGTTTTAAATACATATGTAGTCTCAAAAGTCTTATATTTTGTTCAATGTCAAACAATCCCTAGTCATTATATTAACATGATACAAAAAAGTTGTTTTAAATTTATTTGGGGCAGTGTTTATGAGCCAATTGCTCGGAAAACATTATATTTAGATTTAAAGGAAGGTGGTCTTCGTATTCCTAATATACAGCAAAAAATTAGCGCTTTTTATTTATCGCACTTATTTAAATTATTAAATGATTGTAAACATCCTTGGACTTATTTTGCGAGATACTGGATTGGAATGCAGTTAAGGGAATTTAATCCTTCTTTGTTCACTAATAATGAACCCCATAGCGAATTTGTACCATCATTTTATTTGGAATGTTTAAACATATTTACAAAGTTTGTAAAAGATATAAAAAGTGATAATTTTACACATTGGAATGTTAAACAAATATATGCTTTTTTAATTAATCCTAATAACGAATATAACCCTAAATGTATAAAGGAATTTCCTTTAATTAATTTCAAAAATGTATTTAAAAATATTGTTTCTTCAGCAGTTGATCCTGACTGTAGAAATACGTGTTTAAAATTAGTACATTCAGTGTTGTATGTTAACAAATATTTATATGATAAAAAATTCAATAAAGCAAGTAAAAAATGTACTTTTTGTATAAGTGATGAAACATTTCAACATTTATTTTTAGACTGTTCTATGATCACTCCTTTGAATAAAACTGTTCTATTTTTAATGGACATTCTGACTATTGAAAACGTTTCTATTTCGTCTAAATGCTTTCAATTCTTTGATGTACATAATTCAGATGCTGAATTAAAATATGTGTATTTAGTATTCTTGTCCGAATCACGACATATTATTTGGAAGTGTAGGAATTTGGTAAAGCATGAAAAATTTGTGTTGTCTCCCTTAGACTTTATTGTTAAGTTTCTTAATAGAATTAAGTTCAGAATTTTATTAGATTTCCACCGTTTATCAAATGATTTCTTTTACTTATATTGGGGAGGCTTATGCCACACAACTAATGAAAACATAGTCTATCATAAGGAACTTGAATACAAATATTACTTAAAGTTTTTATAACTGTACTTGTTTTCTGCTGTTTGCTTTTTCTCTCTGATTTCAGGATGGTGGCTGCGGGGCCGTTTTTGGCTGTTACTCGGGTTGCCATCCTAGATCAGAGAGTCAACGCGACAGTGGTTATATTGTGTTTAGTGAAGTGGTTGTGAATTGTCACTTGTATATTGTTAATTGTATTATTGTATCATCTCTTTTATCATCAGTATTCCTATGAGTCATTTCAATCATTGTTCCATATATTATGTAACCCAGTATTGGGCTCATCTCATTCCACTCATCGAATTCCATTATCATTCATTTTTCATCACTATGTATTTCGACATACCATTAACACATTTTCAATCATGTAGGTCATAGGATACTTGACTAATATTTCCTCAAGTAAAGAGATTGTCTGTTTTCTTTCAAAAAATAATTTATATTTATTGTCACACTTTTTTCAAGCTTATCTGGGAGGTGGAGCTGAGGCGGGTTGGTGGTGGTACCGAAGGCTATAGACGCGCCTTAGCTCTATCTCCCGGTGCAGCTGTAGACTTGTATTTATTTTTGAAGTTTGTTGCGAGCTTTCGCGGTGAGTGCCCGTGCATGAACTGAGAGAGCACACAGCAGACGATTTTTGTTTGTTTAATTTCTTGTAATAACAGTATTACTATTTTTCTTATATACATTCTCACTTAGGTGTGTGACACATTTTTATATTTCTTAATTTAAAAATACTTGAAAAATCTCTTTATTACATACTAATTAAGACCCGCTCATTTAAGGGAGGCGACTTATAATTTGTATTATTTAATTGCTTCAATAGTATTCTAAATAGTATTAAAATGTTAAAAGCAATTATGCGTGCAGACGCAATGAAAGACTGGTTTTGAAATATAATATCATTATAAGCGTGCAGACGTAGTATAAAAGACTGTTTAATAAATGGTATATTCAATACATGTTAAACAAGTATTTAAATAGTCGCCTAATTTTGTATATTTGTATTTAGAGTTCTTTTAGCGGGTACCTGGGGCGCTTTACACCCCAGGGTAAGATTTAATAAATTTTATGAAAAAGAAAAAAAAAAAAAAATCGTGGCTTTAGTGATCCGTTGGTCGTTTTTTCATAAACGAGCGATTTTGAGTAGTAAAAATGGCAGTGATTAGTAGCAATTTTAGACCGCTGGATGGAAATGAAATTTGCGATAGGATTCTACAGAGGACTGTCAAAATACAGGGCCAACGTGGATCTTCTCTTGTGAACATTATCAATTTGATAAGGAGTCTCGGGGTCACGGAGAATGATGTTGATGCGGTCTCCAGTAACCTACCGGGTTCGATGGCATATGACGTGGTCTTCACAGAGCCAGGTAAGTTGACTTCCTTTCTTGCTAGTATGAAATCGGATGAAACGGTTTTTCAGAAACTAAGATACAAATTTGAGTCGTATGGGAGCCAAGTAGTGCACATTAGAGTACATTGGCTGCCCATTTTCATAGGAAATAAGATTCTGGAAGATTTTTTCTCTCAGTTTGGTAAAGTGTTGAAGATTGAGCTTGAAAAACTAACTGTCCAAGATTGTGTGACATTTTCGGGAGTGCGAATTGTAACTGTTGAAATGTCGCAGCAATCAAAGAACAAAATACCACATGTGGTTAATGTTGAATGTGGCAACAAGGCCCTGTTGACAATGCGGGGACGGCCTCCTTTGTGCTTGAGGTGCATGCAGCTCGGGCACGTGGGGAGGGACTGTCCCGGCAAGGTCATCAGGCCGACAGTCTCTCTTTCAGTTGGAAAACAGGCCTCGGAGGTGGCGAAGCCTGTTGAGGATACAGGTTCTGTATCGACGTGGACGGATGTGGTCCGGAATGGGAAGAAGGCGAAGAAGGCCCCCGAGACGCAGGACGCGGCCCCTGCTACTTCTCCTCCCGGTGACCAGACGCCGTCTCCAGTCACTTCAGAAATGCCAGTGGTTGAGACCAAGGAAATGGAAGTAAGTGAGGGTACTTCAAAACGGAAATTAGAGACAGAGGAGGAATTTACCCCAATGCCCCGTAACAGGGTAGTTAGTGGGGTCGAACAAGTTGAGAGTGGGGGGATAGATATGTCTGACATGCTATCTCAAGATTCCATCTATGATGGTATGTTGGCGACTCAGTCCCCCCATAGAATGTAGTGTTTGTATTGATTGGACTCATAAATGGACTTGATTGTTGCACAACGGATTGCTTTATATTAAAAATGGCCTGGAAACAAACCGCATGCTTTATGGACTTCGAAATGGCTTATTCCTCTTTCTACATCTATGCAGTTATTCATATAGTTAATTGCACTATTCCCAGAAGTGTTAAAGGTCTAAAAATATGTAAGCATAAATACATTTATGTAAATATATATATATTATATTGCACTTTTGCCATAAAATGTTTAAATATTGTAAAACTCTACATGAATATATACATGTTTGAACATGTTTCAGTTCTATCCAGTCTTTTTGTGTACACATTTGTTAATATGTGTGGGATTATCTCTCCTTCTATAAACATGTTTTTCTCGTACACATTTTGTTTAAACCAGTTTCAGACTATGTTGTCTTACGGTCTCGATTTATCTCACAAATATATTTCGTCTGCTTTATTTCTTAGCTGCCAATGCTCGTGTATCCCGCCCCGCTTTTATTTTTCTATCGACTGCTTATTTGCACGTAGTCTGAATGTTCGCTATAAATCTTTATCGATTCACTTCTATCCGTATGCTAAAGTTTATTATCACTGCTCCAATAGAATTAAATGCCCGATAACGTTTATTTTGTGGGCGCAGCATACAATATTTTATGCATACAAGAAACTCATATTGATAATTATAAAATGTCTAAACAAATAGAAACTTTAATATCTAATGAATACTTTTACATTTGGAATTTTTCTAATAATCTTTCTTGCGGATGTTGTAATATCGTCACGGATACGAATATTAAATGTTCTAAATTTCAACTTGATTTTGATGGTCGATTTATTTCGTTAGATGTACAATACTTAAATGAATCTTTAAAAATCTGTAATATTTATGCACCGAATAAGCCTGGAGACAGAAATGAATTCTTTGAATCAATAAAACATTATTTAGTATCATCAAACAAATTAATAATTTTAGGAGATTTTAACTTCATTATAAATACAGATTTAGATAAAATAGGAGGTTCATCAATTGATGTAATAAAAGGTTGTAATGTTTTCAAACAAATCATTGATACCTTTAAAATAACAGATATTTATAGATATCTTAATCCAGATAAAGTAATAACAACTTGGAGCAGAAAATGTTTAACAGAATCTATTGCATGTCGTTTAGACAGAATTTATATTGACAAGTCGCTTATTGAAAACTGTAAAAACGTAGATATTATTCCATGTCCATTTTCAGATCATGATTTTGTTAGCCTTACAATAAATTTAGATAATAATGATAATACAACTAATAGCATAAACATTGGTGAATCATATTGGAAATTAAACAATTCAATTTTTGAAGATGAAGACTTTGTTTCTGCTTTTGAGTTTTATTTTAAAATTATTAGTAGAACAGAAGATATAACTTTAGAGTGGTGGGATAATTTAAAAATACAAATTAAAGAATTTTGTATTGATTATAGCAAATCAAAAAATAAAAAATATTTTGATAACATTAAACAATTAGTTAAACAATATAAACAATGTATTGATATTTCTGAAAAATTAGATATCAAAGATAAATTAAATAAACTTCAAGACAATTTATATAAAGGTGCATATATAAGAAGTAAAGTACATGTTTTAAATAATAATGAAAACTCAAGTACATTTTATCATAATAAGGAATTTGAAAATGGTAATAACAAAATTATACATCATATAATTGATGCTGGAGTAGATAAGAAATCTACTAATGACATTTTAAATTCTTTTAAAACTTTTTATAAAGAATTATATACAGAAGAACAAGTAGATACATCCTTAAATGATAAATTTTTAAATAACTTACCTCAAGTATCAAATGATGATAATAATATGTTAAGCAGCCCTATATCTTTAGAGGAAATTGAATTAGCCTTAAAAAATATGGATCATACTAAAAGTCCAGGAAGTGATGGATTAACTTCTTTTATTTACTTGAAATTTTTCCATTTATTTGGGAATATTTTGTTACATTTATATAATACATGCTTTGATTTAGGATACATGTCAGATTCACAAAAACTTTCTTATATAACATTATTATGTAAAGATAACAATAATAAAACATCAACAAAAAATTATAGACCTATATCACTTCTAAACATAGATAGAAAAATTTTATCTAAAATATTAGCAAATAGATTAGGCAAAGTATTAGAATCAATAATTGGTATTTCACAAACCTGTTCAATCCCAGGTCGTTCAATATTTGATAATGTTCATTTAATTAGAAATATAATAGATTATGTTGAGCAAAAAAATATGAGTGCTTGTTTTATATGTCTCGACCAGGAGAAGGCTTTTGATAGGGTCTCATGGTGCTACTTATATACTACACTTTCTGCATTTGGCTTTTCTGATACCTTTATTAAATGGATTAAAGTACTATATAAAGATATAAAGTCATCCGTAATTGTCAATGGTCATATTTCTGACCCATTTTCCTTATTTAGATCAGTTCGTCAAGGATGCTCTTTATCGCCTCTTTTATATGTCATATGTTTAGAACCTTTTGCAAAATTAATTCAAGATGATGAGAATATAAATGGAATACATACACCAGGTAATAAATTTCATGTTAAAATGTCTTTATATGCAGATGATAATACTTCTCTTTTTACAGATGACAGATCTATGTTTCATTTCTTTCGTCATGTTTCCGATTATCAGAAAGTTTCAGGTTCTAAAATAAATTATAATAAAAGTTGTGGAATGTTTTTAGGTAAATGGAAGACTAGGTCAGATCATCCATTTGGTATATCATGGGTGAAAAATGTTAAATTATTGGGATATAAATTTGGCTACGAATTAACTGATGATGATATTTTAAATGCAACATATATTAATTTCTCAAATACATTAAATTTGTGGTATTATAAATGTAAATCTGTTAAAGGTAAAAGTTCAGTTTTAAATACATATGTAGTTTCTAAAGTCTTATATTTTGTTCAATGTCAAACAATCCCTAGTCATTACATTAACATGATACAAAAAAGTTGTTTTAAATTTATTTGGGGAAGTGTTTATGAGCCAATTGCTCGGAAAACATTATATTTAGATTTAAAGGAAGGTGGTCTTCGTATTCCTAATATACAGCAAAAAATTAGCGCTTTTTATTTATCACACTTATTTAAATTATTAAATGATTGTAAACATCCTTGGACTTATTTTGCGAGATACTGGATTGGAATGCAGTTAAGGAAATTTAATCCTTCTTTGTTCACTAATAATGAACCCCATAGCGAATTTGTACCATCATTTTATTTGGAATGTTTAAACATGTTTACAAAGTTTGTAAAAGATATAAAAAGTGATAATTTTACACATTGGAATGTTAAACAAATATATGCTTATTTAATTACTCCTAATAATGAATATAACCCTAAATGTATAAAGGAATTTCCTTTAATTAATTTCAAAAATGTATTTAAAAATATTTTTTCTTCAGCAGTTGATCCTGACTGTAGAAATACGTGTTTTAAATTAGTACATTCAGTGTTGTATGTTAACAAATATTTATATGATAAAAAATTCAATAAAGCAAGTAAAAAATGTACTTTTTGTATAAGTGATGAAACATTTCAACATTTATTTTTAGAATGTTCAATGATCACTCCTTTGAATAAAACTATTCTATTTTTAATGGACATTCTGACTATTGAAAACATTTCTATTTCATCTAAATGCTTTCAATTCTTTGATGTATAAAATTCAGATGCTGAGTTAAAATATGTGTATTTGGTATTTTTGTCGGAATCACGGCATATAATTTGGAAGATTAGGAATTTGGTAAAGCATGAAAAATTTGTGTTGTCTCCCTTAGACTTAATTGTGAAGTTTCTTAATAGAATTAAGTTTAGAATTGTACTAGATTTTCATCGTTTATCAAATGATTTCTTTTATTTATATTGGGATGGATTATGTCATACCACTAATGATACAGTAGTATTTCATGCAGATTTGGATTACAAAAATTATATAAAATTTCTATAATGCAAATATTTAATATTTATACTTTATTTTCGTTCTGCTGTTTGTGTTTTCTCTCTGATTTCAGGATGGCGGCTGCGGGGCCGTTATTGGCTGTTACTCGGGTTGCCATCCTGGATCAGAGAGGCAATGCGACAGTGATTATCTTGTGTTTAGTGAATGTGAATTGTTACTTGTATATTGTTCATTGTATTATGGTATCATCTCTTTTATCATCAGTATTCCTATGAGTCATTTCAATCATTTGTCCATATATTATGTAACCCAGTATTGGGCTCATCCCATTTCACTCATTGAATTCCATTTTCACTCATTTTTCATCACTATGTATTTCGACATACCATTAACACATTTTCAATCATGTAGGTCATAGGATACTTGACTAATCTTTCCTTGAGTAAAGAGGTTTATTCAAAATTATTGGTAATGGTACACATTTTGTGTTTCACACTTTTTTCAGGCTTAGCTAGATGATGGGGCTGGGGCGGGTGAGTAGTGGTACCGAAGGCTCTCACGTGCTCCAGCCCCATCATCTGGTACAGCTGTAGACATTTTCAAAAGTTTTTGGCGGACCGTCACGGGGATTGCCGAGCATGACTTGGGGCGGGTCGCTGAAGACACCTTTTTTTGTATTTGAGTTTACAAGTGTACTTCAGTATACTACTTTCTGTTCTTGTTTGTTGTTTTTTGTTTTTTAAGGAAGTGTGAATATTTATCATTTATATTAATATTTCATATAACCTCTTTATTAACTAATTAAGATCCGCAACATTTAGGTTGGTGACTGTGTATTTGTTAAAAATCGTTACTATTCCTCTATATCTATTTATTCATTTCATTACATATATATGTACGTGCAGACGTGAAAAGACTGGAATAATTTAAAATAATGATTCAAACGTGCAGACGGAAAAGACTGTGACATTAATAATTATTTAATAAGTTGTGTTCTTCATTCTTCACTTATGTTAAAGTTTAACAAAAAGTCACCTTGTTTTGTATAAATCAATTTAAGTCTTTTAAGCGGATACTTGGGGCGCCTTACACCCCAAGGTATGTGATAATAAATTTTATGAAAAAGAAAAAAAAATAAATCTTTCGAGTCTTTATTGAAACTTACCTGGTGCAGAGAATACCGTAAACGTATTTTTCTGCTCTGGGGTCTTGCGAGATAAAAGTATTTTTGAAAGAGATTGAAATCATGTCTGATGTGTTTGGCGCTTTGGATGAGCGAACGGTGGACTCGGATATCGCGAGTAGGATGGTCCGCTTCCAGGGAAGACGTGGATCTGCTATGGTGCATGTCGTCAATATCCTCCAGGAGAAAGGCTGGACCAGCGAGGACATCGTGGCCATTGCGTCTGGTCCCCCTGGGAGCGGCCATTACGATGTGGTTTTTGATGACGAAGATAAGTGCAAAGCTTTTTGTACAAGTTCAAATGGTCATATTAAATACCGAGATGTGTCTTATGACATTACTTTACATGGCAGACAGGTGGTACAAGTGAGAGTACACTGGATGCCCATTTGTACTAAGAAGATTGTTTTGAAGGAACTCTTTTCTAATTATGGAACAGTTTTAACCATTGAAAATGAAATGTATGAACTAGGTGGTTTTAAGTGTCAGTCTGGTACTCGCCTTGTCACTATGGAGGTTTCAGACTCACAAAAGGCTTCCATACCTCACTTGCTCAAATTTCAGTGTGGGTCGAAGGCCTTGGTGACAATGAGAGGACGTCCCCCACTATGTCTAAGGTGTTTAGAATTAGGGCATGTCAGGGGAATGTGCCCAGATAAAGGTTACAAGGACACCGATCAATCATCAGGGACATACGCTGACAGATTGAAGCAGAAGAAGACAGTTGAAGTCTCCAAGGACGTGCCACCCGTGAAGTCTGTCGAGAAACCAGGATCAGCTACTGATAATGTCCAAGAGCAGACAGTGGTCACACAAGACGAGAATTGGCAACAGGCTAAGCGTCGTCCAAGGAAATCTCAGCAACCAAAAGAGAAGGTACCACAAGCAGCTCCTACAACCGTGGTTGACAATGATGAAGAACAGCCTGCTGAGCCTTCACAAATGGAGGTGAGTATGGCCAGCTCCAAAAGAAAGGTTGAAGACCTGGATGAGTTCACTCCGATGCCCCGGAATAAGGTGGCAAGTGGCCGTGAGCCACCCGGGGACATTGGATTGGATACCTCAGAGATGCTCACCCAGGATTCCATTTTAGATGGAATCCTGGATGCGCAGTCCCCACATACGTACTAGTTTCATACCTCTTTTTCAATAACGGACTTCGATTTAGCATAATGATTTTGATAACTACAACACCATGAACTGTAAACGACACGCTAGTATTATGGATATTGAATACTGCATAACCCCCAAACAACCCATTTTATGGGGTCTTGTATATTTCATTCTCATGGTAAAAATTTATAAATATGGCATGAATAAAAACATAGTTCATTTTATGAATATATTGAATATATATTGCACAGTGTTTACTGTTTTATTGGCATGTATTTTATACGGTATTCAATATAGCATGTGTGTAGGTGTGGACTGTGTAGTTTTGTTGTACAGTCTGCATGTATACATATGCACACTTGATTATTTTAGTGTTTATATATTACATTGCACTTTTCCCGTAATAATGTTAAAACATTTAAAAATCTGTATATATAAATACACTGTATATGTATTAAATTGCACTATCCCCGTAAAATTTGATACATATCTAGACATCAGTTTGTATAAATACATGTTTCGTGGGTACACATTTATTAATAAGTGTACAATTATCTCCCCTTTTAAATACATGTTATCTTACAAATGCATATTGTGTTTAAATCATGTTGGAGATGTTTTAAACCGTCGATACACTCCGTCACTGTTGAGTGTACATTTTCTACACTTGAATAACCCGCTTCGTTTTGATTTATTTGTCGACTGCTTGTTTTCATGCTTTAAATTACTATCGATATACTTTTTATCGTCTGCTATGGTTTATTTGTGTTTTTCCAATATTATTTCTCTCCATTTAAATCACAAATATGTGTTTTTCTCGTACACATTTTGTTTAAACCATTTTCAGACTATGTTGTCTTACGGTCTCGATTTATCTAACAAGTATATTTCGTCTGCTTTATTTCTTAGCTGCCAATGCTCGTGTATCCCGCCCCGCTTTTATTTTTCTATCGACTGCTTATTTGCACGTAGTCTGAATGTTCGCTATAAATCTTTATCGATTCACTTCTATCCGTATGCTAAAGTTTATTATCACTGCTCCAATAGAATTAAATGCCCGATAACGTTTATTTTGTGGGCGCAGCCATCTTTAATTGTACATGCACTTTCCTCGATTATTTCTAGCTCATGTAATGTCTGTCCTGTATGTTTCGGTGTAATGGATTGTGTTCTAAAAATAACTAACGTTTTTAAAACGTTGGTGTCGTTCATTGTGCAAGTAATTATTTTTAGATTATTTCAAAACTTACAAGAATGTCTTTAATAATACATAGCATTAACATAAATGGATTTAGATCCAGAAAGAAACAGCAGTATATTAAAGATTACATTTTGCAAAATAAGCCTGCCATTTTATGTATACAGGAAACACATATAGACATTTACTCCAAAGCCAAAGATGTAGAAAATTTTATCTCCAAAGATTATAAATATATTTGGAGTTTTTCAAATGGAAATAAGTCATGTGGTGTTTGTACTATTATTACTGATAAAAATATTATTTGCCATAGTTTTCAAACGGATTATGATGGTCGTTTTATATATGCAGATGTTGAGTTTGTAAACACAAATTTCAGGGTATGTAATATTTATGCTCCAAATGCCCCTGGAGATAGAAATAATTATTTTTCCTCCATTAAGAAATATTTGGTTAGTTCTTATCATCTAGTTGTTATTGGAGATTTCAATTTTGTTCTGAATCCTAAGTTAGATAAATCAGGGGGAGATACTGATAGACTTCCTATTGGCTGTGCTGTTTTCAAACATATAATTGATAAATATAAATTAAAAGATGTCTTTAGACATTTGTATCCTAAACAAACCACTACAACATGGAGTAGAATATCTATTAAAAAAGAATTAATAAGTTGTAGACTAGATAGGATTTATGTGTCGAATTTATTAATTGGTAATTGTATTGAGTCTTCCATTAAACCTTGCATTTATTCAGACCATGATTTTGTAAATGTAATTATTAATTTAAACAACTCTAATGAAACCATTTCTATTGGAAATTCCTATTGGAAATTAAATAATTCAATTTTAAATGATGATGAATTTATTTCAGCCTTTGAGTTTTATTTTAAAATAATAAGTAGAACGGAAGATATTACTTTAGATTGGTGGGATGGAATTAAAAATAAAATAAAAGAATTTTGTATTGATTACTCTAAATCAAAGAAATCTAATGCATACAAAGAAATACAACTATTAATTAAAACTTACCATAATTCACAAGATATTGAAGAAAAAATTAATATAAAAAATCAACTTGAAAATTTACAAAATAAAATATATGATGGTTCCTACATAAGAAGCAAAATTAATATGCTGAATAGCAATGAAAATGCTTCAAATTATTTTCATGATAAAGAATTTCAAAATGGTATTAATAAAACTATAACCCATATAATAGATGATGGTATGGACAAGAAATCATCACATGATATTTTAAAAACTTTTCATTCATTTTATGAAAATTTGTATACTGATGAACCTGTTGACCCTTCTTTAAACTCTAAGTTTTTAAATAACCTACCTAAAATTTCCAATGATGATAATGCTATGTTAAGCCAACCTCTTACTCTAGATGAGATTTTCTCTACATTAAAGGAAATGGATCATACTAAGTCTCCAGGAAGTGATGGACTTACTTCTTTGATATATGTTAAATTCTTTCATCTGTTTGGTGATATTTTATTGTATTTATTTAATACGTGTTTTGAATCTGGCCATATGTCAGAATCACAAAAATTATCTTATATAACATTACTTTGCAAAGATAACAGTAATAAAACATCTGTTAAAAATTATAGACCAATTTCACTTTTGAATATTGATAGGAAGATTTTGTCAAAGGTTTTGGCCACACGATTAGGAAAGGTTTTGCCCTCTATTATTGGAATAACTCAAAAATGTTCACTACCTGGGAGGACTATTTTTGATAATATTCATTTACTTCGTAATATAATAAGTTATGTCGAGCAGAAAAACCTAACAGCTTGTTTTATCTGCTTGGACCAGGAGAAGGCCTTCGACCGTGTGTCATGGCCTTTTCTGTTAAGCACTCTTCAATCATTTGGCTTTAATGACTCTTTTATACATTGGATTAAGGTCTTGTATCAAGACATAAGGTCATCTGTCATTGTAAATGGACATATTTCTGAGCCATTTGCATTGACAAGATCAGTCCGTCAGGGCTGTTCTTTATCACCTCTCCTTTATGTTTTATGTTTAGAGCCCTTTGCTAAGGTTATTCAAGATGACCCACATATAAATGGTATCAAAACTCCTGGTGGAAAGTTTCATGTGAAAATGTCCCTTTATGCTGATGACAATACCACCTGTCTATCAGATGAAAAGTCAATTTCCTTATTTTTTAAACATGTGTCAGACTTTGAAAAGGTCGGGTTCAAGGGTAAATTATAAGAAAAGCTGTGGAATGTTTTTGGGGAAATGGAAGTCAAGGTCTGATCATCCTTTCGGCATTTCTTGGGGAAAAAATTGCAAGTTATTAGATTACAGGTTTGGTTATGATTTAACAGATGATGATTTATTTCATGATTTATTATCTAATTTTGAAAGAATTCTTAATTTATGGAAATCTCGTGGTAAATCGTATAAGGGTAAAAGTTCGATTTTGAACACATTTGTATTTTCAAAACTTATATATTTTATACAAGCTCAAATTGTACCTAGTCATTATATAAACATGTTTCAAAAACGTTGCTTCAACTTTATATGGGGCAGAAAATTAGAGCCTATATCCCGCAAAACATTGTATTCACACATGTTAAAAGGTGGACTTAATGTTCCAAATTTAGAATTAAAAATCCATTCATTCTATCTATGTCATATTTTTAAAATAATTAATAACTACAATACTCCTTGGGTAGAATTTGCTGTTTATTGGACAGGTTTGCAATTGAAGAAATATAATCCTTCAATTGCATCTAATAATATTCCTCATAGTGAAATTATTCCCCCTTTTTATGTTAAATGTTTAAGTGTATTTACAGATTTTGTAGAAAACTGTAATTCAAATATTAATTCTCTCTGGACTGTTAAAGAGATTTATAATTACTTTATTGAAAATATGAATATTGAACCAAAATGTGTAAGGGATTGTAAATCTGTAGATTTTAATAATAGCTTTAAAAATGTCTTTTCCAGTGCAGTAGATCCTGAGTGTAGGAACACATGTTTTTCCATTGTTCATAATGCTCTTTTAACCAACCAATATCTTTTTTCGAGAAATATGATAAGATCTAGTAAATGCACATTTTGTTCGAAACCTGAAACTATAGATCATTTATTTGTTGAGTGTTATATTTCTACATCTATAAATAAAGTCGTATTATTCTTAATGCATGTATTAACTGCAGACAATCATAAACTGTCTCTCAAACAATTTCATTATCTTAATGTTGATAATTCATATGATAAGGAAATAAATTATGTTTTTCTTATTCTGCTGTCGGAGTCAAGACAAATAATTTGGAGAACTAGAAATGATGTAAAATTTGACAAAAAACTGTTTAGTCCATTTGATCTTATTTGCAAACTTATTTATAGATTAAAATATCGCATTTTATTAGATTTTGAAAGATTTCCATCTGAAAAATTTGAATTAATATGGGGTAATTATTGTGACGTTAATGCAAATAAAAAAGTTGAGTTTAGATTAGACTTGAATCCTTCAATTTATGCTAACATTTAGTGTTATGATTGAAATATGTATATTAAGTTTCTCTCTGCTGTTTTGTGTTTTCTCTCTGATTTCAGGATGGCAGCTGCGGGGCCGTTAGTGGCTGTTACTCGGGTTGTCATCCTGGATCAGAGAGGGAACGTGACAGTGTTAATGTTGTGTGAAGAAGTTTTTGTGAATTGTATATTGTAAATTGTATTATTGCATCATCTCTTTTATCATCAGTATTCCTATGAATCATTTCAATCATTGCTTCATATATTATGTAACCCAGTGTTGGGCTCATCTCATTTCACTCATTGAACTTCATTATCACTCATTTTTCATCACTATGTATTTCGACAGACCATTAACACATTTTCATTCATGTAGGTCATAGGATACTTGACTGACCTTTCTTAAAGTAAAGAGGCTTTTTCCAATTTATTCGTTCATATACATTTATTGTTTCATAATTACTTCCGGCTTGGCCGGATGGTGGGGCTGGGGCGGGTGAGGAGTGGTACCGAAGGCTCTCACGCGCTTCAGCTCCATCATCTGGTTTCAGCTGTAGACTTCTTGACATGTTCCTGGCGGACCATCACGGGGGGTGCTCGGGCATGACCTGGGGTGGTTCGCTGGGAGCAACTTTTTTCTTTTTTTTTTGAAGTGTGATTTGTTAGCATTTATATTAAATAAAAACAACCTCTTTATCATTTTACTAATTAAGATCCGCTACATTTAGGTCGGTGACTTTTTATTTGTTAAAACCGTTTCACTATTTCTATAATTCTATATATCTATTTCATTATCTACGTGCAGACGTTAACAGACTGTTACAAATTATATATTAACACATAAAACGTGCAGACGGTATAAAGACTGTGTTTATTAATCAATTATAAAAGAATTAGTTTTCGTCTTTCCTTACTATTGTTAACTATTATTTAAAGTCACCTTGTACTGTATGAAATCATTTAATTTCTTTTAAGCGGATACTTGGGGCGTTTTACACCCCAATTATGTGATAAATAAATTTTATGAAAAAGAAAAAAAAAATCGCCTTTTACTAAAGATTTCCGTGCAGTGGAACATTCAATGAGTCTATAGACTTATTTCTCAAGTCCTGTTAATTCAGGATATGCGATAATGTGTCAATACATAAACCTTGGTGGCAGCTAGGCACCCGAGTCTAAATATATTGTTTGTTCTAAAAAATATGGAACGCTTCACGAATTTGCGTGTCATCCTTGCGCAGGGGCCATGCTAATCTTCTCTGTATCGTTCCAATTTTAGTATATGTACTGCCGAAGCAGTACGAAAAAGGACGTTGCCATAATGCTGTATATATGTGTTGCTATCTGATGCACACTTTTGCAGGTTCAAGTGCGCGCTAAAATGCCCGTATGCGTGTGTTCCGCCTCAGATACTTACCTAGAGGTATTTCGGCCGGCAGTGTATATTCGCTTTCTACGGTCGCAGCGTACTAGGATACGCGAATGAGATGCCGACATCGTTTCAATCGCGTGCAACGGAACAGAAGAGCGCAGCTGTGAATGGTAAATGTTAAACATTGCGACGCACTGTACTAATTTTACCAGTCTATTTTTAGCCACGACGTATTGTGTTTTCCGAACAAAAGCTGTACGTATACAATAGCTTCACTATTAATAGCGTTTTCCAGCTAATAGCTGTGCGTTTACAATGGCTTCACTATTAAGGTCGGTCATAATATACTAAATAGTTTCCCTGTATAATTCAATGTAAAAGCGCGACAACTTTAAGCGAAAATAAGTGCAACATTTTGCACATAGAGACCCCATAACAATACCTTTTCTTAAAGGCCATTCTAAGCGGAATCGATTTATGCAATAAAAAAGGTACGCCATGTTCAAACCAAGCAAGAACTTGACACGAATCAAAATCGACTGTTTTCGCAACTTTTGTTTTCGGCCGTTTCTTAGTGGAATGTAACCTTTTTCAGTGCACTGCTTTACTATAGTCTTCAAGTTTATCATATTTCAGGGATTCAGTAGTGAACACCTATTCATGCCCTACCATTATCTCCGAAAGATAAAACCCGAACGATAGTTTCAAGTGTAAAGCATGCCTTCCTGTCAACTATGATATTTTTTTAGAGAGTACAGCCCTACATGAAACGATTATTTAGTATACTGTAACCTTAATAGGAACTCTCGTGATTGGCGTTCGTAGCGGAACACTGCAGAGCGTAACCTGCGAGCTGATATACAGGTTCAGTACATCAACCAATGCACGGGCGTTCCCTCTTTAACAACTCTGGTTTCACTACAGTCACGAATAAATCGTGGCCTTAGTGATCCGTTGGTCGTTTTTTCATAAACGAGCGATTTTGAGTAGTAAAATGGCAGTGATTAGTAGCAATTTTAGACCGCTGGATGGAAATGAAATTTGCGATAGGATTCTACAGAGGACTGTCAAAATACAGGGCCAACGTGGATCTTCTCTTGTGAACATTATTAATTTGATAAGGAGTCTCGGGGTCACGGAGAATGATGTTGATGCGGTCTCCAGTAACCTACCGGGTTCGATGGCATATGACGTGGTCTTCACAGAGCCAGATAAGTTGACTTCCTTTCTTGCTAGTATGAAATCGGATGAAACGGTTTTTCAGAAACTAAGATACAAATTTGAGTCGTATGGGAGCCAAGTAGTGCACATTAGAGTTCATTGGCTGCCCATTTTCATAGGAAATAAGATTCTGGAAGATGTTTTCTCTCAGTTTGGTAAAGTGTTGAAGATTGAGCTTGAAAAACTAACTGTCCAAGATTTTGTGACATTTTCGGGAGTGCGAATTGTAACTGTTGAAATGTCGCAGCAATCAAAGAACAAAATACCACATGTGGTTAATTTTGAATGTGGCAACAAGGCCCTGTTGACAATGCGGGGACGGCCTCCTTTGTGCTTGAGGTGCATGCAGCTCGGGCACGTGGGGAGGGACTGTCCCGGCAAGGTCATCAGGCCGACAGTCTCTCTTTCAGTTGGAAAACAGGCCTCGGAGGTGGCGAAGCCTGTTGAGGATACAGGTTCTGTATCGACGTGGACGGATGTGGTCCGGAAGGGGAAGAAGGCGAAGAAGGCCCCCGAGACGCAGGACGCGGCCCCTGCTATTTCTCCTCCCGGTGACCAGACGCCGTCTCCAGTCACTTCAGAAATGGCAGTGGTTGAGACCAAGGAAATGGAAGTAAGTGAGGGTACTTCAAAACGGAAATTAGAGACAGAGGAGGAATTTACCCCAATGCCCCGTAACAGGGTAGTTAGTGGGGTCGAACAAGTTGAGAGTGGGGTATAGATATGTCTGACATGCTATCTCAAGATTCAATCTATGATGGTATGTTGGCGACTCAGTCCCCCCATAGAATGTAGTGTTTGTATTGATTGGACTCATAAATGGACTTGATTGTTGCACAACGGATTGCTTTATATTAAAAATGGCCTGGAAACAAACCGCATGCTTTATGGACTTTGAAATTGCTTATTCCTTTTTCTATATCTATGTAGTTATTCATATAGTTAATTGCACTATTCCCAGAAGTGTTAAAGGTCTAAAAATCTGTAAGCATAAATACATTTATGTAAATATATATATATTATATTGCAATTTTGCCATAAAATGTTTAAACATTGTAAAACTCTACATGAATATATACATGTTTGAACATGTTTCTGTTCTATCCAGTCTTTTTGTGTACACATGTGTTAATATGTGTGGGATTATCTCTCCTTCTATAAACATGTTTTTCTCGTACACATTTTGTTTAAACCAGTTTCAGACTATGTTGTCTTACGGTCTCGATTTATCTCACAAGTATATTTCGTCTGCTTTATTTCTTAGCTGCCAATGCTCGTGTATCCCGCCCCGCTTTTATTTTTCTATCGACTGCTTATTTGCACGTAGTCTGAATGTTCGCTATAAATCTTTATCGATTCACTTCTATCCGTATGCTAAAGTTTATTATCACTGCTCCAATAGAATTAAATGCCCGATAACGTTTATTTTGTGGGCGCAGCCATCTTTAATTGTACATGCACTTTCCTCGATTATTTCTAGCTCATGTAATGTCTGTCCTGTATGTTTCGGTGTAATGGATAGTGTTCTAAAAATAACTAACATTTTTAAAACGTCGGTGTCGTTCATTGTGCAAGTTATGTTTTAGATTATTTCAAAACTTACAAGAATGTCTTTAATAATACATAGTATTAACATAAATGGATTTAGATCCAGAAAAAAACAGCAGTATATTAAAGATTACATTTTGCAAAATAAGCCTGCCATTTTATGTATACATGAAACACATATAGACATTTACTCAAAAGCCAAAGATGTAGAAAATTTTATCTCCAAAGATTATAAATATACTAGAGTTGCGACACCTTAAGGGTTTCGCGTGATGGAATGAGTGGAGATATCAAATGAAATAAAAAAAAAAAATTGGTACGAAACAAATATGTGGGTACGAAAAAAAACAAATTTGGGCATGAAAACAAATTTGAGTACGAAAAAAAGGGTACGAACAAAATAAGGGTACGAAAAACTATTTGGGTACGAAAAAAATGGGTACCAATTAAAAAATTAGGTACGAAAAAATTCGGGTACGAAAAAAAAATGACTACGAACAAATGGGTACGAAAAAAATTTGGGTACGAACAACTTTGTGTACGAAAAAAAAATGGGTATGAAAAAAATGTGGGTAGGAAAAAAAACAATTTGGTTACGAAAACAAATTAGAATACGAAAAATATAGGGAACGAAAAAAATTAGGGTACGAAAAAACTATTTGGGTACGAAAAAAATGGGTACGAATAAAAGTTTTGGTACGAAACAAATTTGGGTATGAAAAAAATGGGTACGAAACAAAATTTGGGTACGAAAAAATTTGGGTACAAAAAACATTTGGGTACGAAAAAGATGGGTACGAAATTTTTTTTGGGTACGAAAACCATTTGGGTACGAAAAAAATGGGTACGAAAAAAAAAATTGGGTAAGACAAAAATTGGGAACAGACACATTTGGAACGAAAAAATGGGTACGAAAAAAATTTGGGTACGAAAAAAATGGGTACGAAAAAAAATTTGGGTACGAACAAATTTGGGTACGAAAAACATTTGGGTATGAAAAAAATGGGTACGAAAAAAAAATGGGTACAAAAAAAATTTGGGTACAAAAAAAAATTCGGTACGAAAAAGAATTGGGTACGAAAAACATTTGGGTTCGAAAAAAAAGGGGACGAAAAAAAGAATTGGGTACGAACAAATTAGGGTACAAAAAACATTTGGGTACGAACAAAATGGGTACGAAAAAAAAAATTGGGTACGAAAAAAATTTAAGGACGAAACAATGGGTACAAAAAAAATAGGTACGAAAAAAATATGGTTACGAAATATAATGGGTACGAATTTGTTTATATTAAAAATCAATTTTGAATTGTCTAGCGGGTGAATCGTCTTGTGGGGGTGAATTGTCTTGGGGTTGCTATTAACACTACATGTACTTCCGGCTTATCCATGTGTTTAAAGCGATTGCGCAAATAAAAAACACCACTTTTTCGTCATTTTATCAAAAACTGGATTTTTCCCAGATATGACGAAAAACGCCATATACATGAGAAATTTCAGCACAAGTGTCGGGCCAGTTTCAACACTCTCAAATCGCTGCTATACGCTGGAGCTTATCGAATTTTAGTCGCCATTATCATTTGTTCAATTGAACGTCATCAAATGATGACGTCAATATAGCACTCATTCCATAAAAACCAGGAGTCAATGACCCTGCACTGAAATTTTGAGGAGTCAAATTGAAAAATTCTGGGGTCAACTTTGAAGTGCGTTAATTGTGTTTTTGTCTGTATTATTCAATTTTTTTAGATAAAAACATGCTCCAAGAGTTACACAATATCTAAAAAAAGTTATACTGCGTTATTAAATAAAAATACCATGATACATAACACAACATATTTTAATGAATTGGTACACAAAGATAAGGACAAAATATCAATAATTTGTGCGAACAATATCAACTTTAAGTTTTTCAAAAACAAAACATGTTCATTTTACAACTTTTATTATTTCTATCACTATACTATGTTTATTTGTTAAAACAATAAAAATGCTCATTAAAATCTACTTCATCATAACACATTTAAGTAATTTAAGATATGTACCTGTAGCACCTTTTCATTACATATTTATCCTTGTTATTTTATCATCATCCCTATGATAGCTTTTGTACAAAAACACAATCTAAATGCATGGAACATCTAGTATATCTATTACTGTTTATCCAAATACTATACATGTTGGAAATATATACACTTAAGAATGCCTTACCAGTAGTAGTTTAACTTTAATAATCCAAAATTTCCTTGTTGTTATCTGGTTTAACAAACCTTATTTAATGTTCGTTAAATCCAGTTAATGCTATCTCCATTATTGAATCACCATTACTTGTAATTTGAATTGTTGTTGTTGTTTGAATCGCCATTTTTTAATTGAACGCGGGTTTAATGTTAATTTACAATACGTCCGCTAATTACAATGTCAAAGGTCAAGACGTAGCAATTTAATTCTACTCGGATAATTTATATCTAATTGAGAAAATGTGTTTTCTTAATGTTTATGTGTAGTATTATGACTTGTGAGTATAAAAAAACAACGCCCGGGGTAGACCTCTATTCCCTCGATTATAGACCGAGTTTCAAATACTGAAACATTAATTTTGATTAGGAGCACAGGCCGATTTATTACCATGGAACTGGAGATGTTAACTGACTGACACACGGGTTAAATTTTCGATGCGTCAAAATGACGCACGGCAGAAAAAAGGGTTGCGTCAAAAATGAGTCATTTTTAATTTGCTCGGGTCAATTTGCAGGATTCTGCTTCTATTGAAATCGCTGGTCCAATATTTGTTTTGAAGTTAAATATGCATACCGATGTTGATGAAGATTAGACTAACAGTGTAGTGTGACTTCTGTGGTATAAACATGCTTTTTGTTTGTTTAATATATTAACCAATTTTGTTAGCTCAAATGACCCAGTGTCAAACTTGGCTGAGATTTAATTTATACAAATCTTCTGACCAAACTTCATTAAGATTTGCGAAACAATTAAAGAAAGCGAAACAGTTTTTCAAATTCAGCCAAGACATCATTAGAACAAATGACCTGACCAAGTTTCTTGAAGGATGCACAGTAAATGTGATTTCTAGAGTGGTAACAAGATTTTACTATAGCCATTGGCCCTTATAAAGAAAACTGCTATGCCCTCAACGGCCATGGTTTTAAACCGACAGAACATTTTTAACTATACCCAGAATTAATAAAACCTTGTCAAACATTAGTAATTTGAATGACTATACATGTATTAAACACCCCAAAAAACTCATGAATGTAAAATCAAACCCCGTTATTGTTTACTTTTCAACCCCAGTTTGTGAGAAATAAATGGGTTTCTAAAATTTATCGCATGGAAATGGTATATACAATACTAATAATTCAACTTGTCATAAAAAATTTGAGTGCACAATTATATTCACAGAGTAATCTGTCATATCTATTACCTGTCAATAATACCCGAAAGGGGAGTTAGACAGTATACAGTCTTGGCCAAACATGGCCGGACCGACGGACACGTCCTGTAAAATTGTGTAAGGTCTGGCCTGTCTGTCAAATTTACAGGACTGATTGTCCGGTAAAAAAAACAAAAACAAATTCATAGGTTTGTATAGGTTTGTTAATGGCTCTGAAAGTTTTCTGAGGTGCAAAAATAGCAATAGCGTCTTTATACACGTGCTTTTCCGTACCAACGCTCTTTCTGCTGACGGAATTTTCCGAGGGCACCTGATTGGTCTATTTATGTGCATCTTACAAATGCGGGTCAGGACGGTCCAAATCCATGACGGCCTAGTCGCTTAACAAGATAATCATAAATCTGATTATTACAATTTAAATGATGCAGATATCAATTTGTGTGGTTTTAATAGCAATAGTAATGTATAATAATGATCATTGTCATTCAAACCGTTATTATCTTGGCTATCAATGTCCATGCGTGAAACAGGCCGGTTGTCATTTATCGAGGCCGTTGTAAGTTTAGGCTGTATTGACCAGACTCATACCTGACATGCGCGCTAAGCATAGCTTAGACTAGTTAAAAAAGTATAAAGTACTTTTGTTTTGGAAATTGTTCTTAAGATATTACAAAGAAGCGATTCCTGTTTATATTCACTGTTAACATGCGTTCAGCATTTAAAAAAAACAAGATGTGTTTGTGAAACACAATGTCCCCCTATATGATGTTTGACATTGTAGGATGACCTTGACCTTGTGAAGGATGACCTTGACCTTGACCTTTCACCACTTAAAATGTGCAGCTCCATGAGATACACATGCATGCCAAATATCAAGTTGCTTTCTTCAATATTGCAAAAGTATTCATAAAATAAGCTATTTGGGCCACATATATTTGACCTCTGACCTTGAAGGATGACCTTGACCTTGACCTTTCACCACTCAAAATGAGCAGCTCCATGAGATGCACATGCATGCCAAATATCAAGTTGCTATCTTCAATATTGCAAAAGTATTCATAAAATGAGCGATTTTGGTCACATATAATTGATCTCTGACCTTGAAGGATGACCTTGACCTTGACCTTTCACCACTCAAAATGTGCAGCTCCATGAGATACACATGCATGCCAAATATCAAGTTGCTATCTTCAATATTGCAAAAGTATTCATAAAATGAGCGATTTTGGCCACATATATTTGACCTCTGACCTTGAAGGATGACCTTGACCTTGACCTTTCACCACTCAAAATGTGCAGCTTCATGAGATACACATGCATGCCAAATATGAAGTTGCTATCTTCAATATGGAATGAGTGATGTATTGGACGTCATCATTGATGACGTTCATTCGAACGAATGATAAAGGGGGCTAAGTTTCATTAAGTTGGTGCATATAGCCGCGATTTGAGGCGCTTGAAAACTGGTCGGCAACTTTTGCTGAAATTTGACATGTACATGAAGAAGAATGCGATCTACCTGTTGGCGTAGGCGTTATACCTGGAAAAAATATAGTTTTTGATTAAATCACGAAAACGTTTCGCAAGTTTGACAAAACCGGAATTACAAAATGCGGTGTGGATATACCGAATTCCCTACCGAAATTCCCGAAATCAAACTTTGATAAAAACAATGTTTCATTAGTGATTTCCGTGTATTTCGCAACAGTCTATATTAAAATACGCAGTTTTTCGATAAATAATCAATATTAATGGGGATTTCGTGGGATCTCGTGGATTTCTGGGGATTTTGGTAATTACGGGAAATTCGGTATTTCTTCACACCCGTCAAAATGGTCGACTTCGTCAGAATGAACGCTTAGAAAGTATTTACAAAAAAACATCATCTCAAACAATGTAAAGTGAACGCTACTTATCTGTTTTGTAGATAAGTATACGATCCATTGGAAAACACTAACATTTGACATAAAAAAACGCCAGTGGATATGGAAATCTTCATCGTTCGAAATAGCAGACGGCGTCGACCAAAGGCGAAAAGAACGCGAGAAAGTATTAACAAAATAACATAATTAAAAATGATGTCAAGTGAACGCTAATTCGCTGTTTTGTAGATAAGTATACGATCTATTGAAAAACCATAACATTTGACATAAAACACCCGTGGATATGCAAATCTTCTGCGTACCAAATAGCAGACATCATGCGGCGTCTAATCTGAGTCTACGCTGTTTGTCAAGGCCGATAGTATAATGAATGGAAATGCACAAACTCAGCAACTGGCAAGCATATATGCATTAGTAGGTTGTTTCGTGATTATTTAGAAACGACTACATAATTCTTTTGGTTCAGCCAGTGCAACTTAACAGAAATAAGTATAAAAAGTTTCTACACCTGACAACAATGTGCCAACTTAATACAAGGTAAGTTGTTTACATTATTTAAAATATTGCAAGCTTACAGTACTGAACAATAAACAGCTGGTACAATGTAATATCATCGTTTTAATTTTAATAAGCCCTTGGTTAATTACCCTTTTTAATGTTATGGATCAATGCATCTCTAACACCTTCAATTGACTTGTCCATGAAAAATATACACCCTCAGTGCATGTTATCCCATACACCATCAATCACTTACTAAGGCTCGATTGGTCATTCTCGGCTCGGGTACTACTTACCGGTACATGTACCCTGGGTACTCTTAACTTTACTTACATGTTCCCCGGGTACGGTAAATAAACTTAAACATACCCGCAAATATAAAATTGTATCCGAGTTGTATATCCGCCAAAAATCTGATGTCGTTAAACATGCTACCGATAACGTAGAACGATTTTGTTTACCTTAAACAACCTTCTCTTTTAAAAAATCTGCATCAACATGCTTTTTAGTTTGAGTGTTGAGAGGACGCCGTAGGAATAAGCAAGTAATCAAGAATATGTCTCTGTTTCTGCTTTTATTTCCTTCATGTATAATGACGATAAGGATTGACGACTAACATTGACGACAATGATCACAAGCATTTACGACTAACACTGACGACAAGCATTGGCGCCTAGATGTAACATTGACGATTCTCTACAATAAATGAAATTAACAATAAAAAATGAATAATAAGATTATAGTACAACAGATATGCTTTTCAAAGTATAATATAATAGCAAACACTCATTAGAATAAGAGGTTTCATAAATAACAATTTGAAACATTTTCAATCAATATCGAAATATCTTATACAATATTTATTACACAGCATGAATTAATTGTTAAAACATAATATAAATACCGAATATGGTGTTCCCCATTTAACGGACCTTGCAAACCAAATAATGTTTCTTTAAAAAAATCTATGACGGTAAAAAGTTAGCGTGCGATGTCGCGGAAAATATTATACTTGACGACGTCATACAATGACGCGACTTTAAACAATTTAAGATTTAAAATTAAATCACATCATTGGTTTTAACAATGAGTTTTGATAATATAAATGCCATTGAACAGAAAATTGACATAAATGTAAACATAATTAATTTTTACAAAATACCCGACAACAACCGATTTAGTGTTAAAATTTCTGGGTACGTTTTAGTATATTTACCGTACCCAGGGTACGAGCCTTACTAACTGTATTATTATTATATCTCACTGACTACAAGGTACATTTACCTTGTTGTGTTTATCAACCTGGAATTTATGTAAACACCGGCTTTCTTTACTTTTATTTTTCATTCATTTGATTACGCAATTGTTGACGTACCTCGTGGAAAATTATTTGAATCTTTGGATTTTAATGGCGACAAGCTGGAAGTGTCAATTTATTTTAAAAACGAATCTAAGATTTTAAGTATTGTGTGTTTGTCATGCATAATTCAGTGTTTTCCAGAAAATTGAGTACCAGTTATATGGCCGGCAACTATGCAGTAAAACAAAAGCATTTATGACATTTACTTGATATATTTGGGAAAAGAAGCCGTCATGTAAATGTAAGAGTAAATGTAACCGGCAGAATCGCTGGCTGACGGTATTTAACGGTATTTAATAGTAAACTAAATCTCTACGACACGATTACAGCGTTGTAAAATTGTGTTTTGGGTGATAATGGTTAGTAATTCATACAAATGTTATTAAAAAATATTGTGCTTTAAAATTAATTTTGAGAATGGGATGGAAGATCAGAAAATGAAGAGCATACAGGGATGGAAATATGTGGTATCCCGTGAGCCCGGGGCAAGTAGATTTTGGCCTGGGCAACTCAATTTCAAAAGTTGGTAAACTTCTTTTTTTTAAATCTTAAAACAATTCAGTGCAATAAAAATTGAAAAACAATTGATCACCATGGATCAATACTAGTTAAATAACATTCATTATTTAGGAATAGGACATGACTCAATTCAGGCTCATAATAATACATCATGCATTGAACATGTGTATTGTCAGCAAATGTATATAATTATCTATTATTTTATTAAAAAAATGTATAATAATATTCACATGTTCATATTTCTGGGATCGTTATTCTTTATCTGGGCAACCAAAATACTAAAGATGGTTGCCCACAATAGCAAAAAGTTAGTTTCAATCCCTGGCATATCATTGTAACTTTATTAACCAGGTTTTCCGAAGGAAAAAACTGGTTATTAGATTGGCGAATGCGGGCGGGCTGGCGGGCTGGCTGGCTGGCTGGCGGGCTGGCGGAATAAGCTTGTCCGGGCCATAACTATGTCTTTCATTGTCAGATTTTAAAATCATTTGGCACATTTGTTCACCATCATTGGACGGTGTGTCGCGCGAAATAATTACGTCGATATCTCCAAGGTCAAGGTCACACTTTGAGTTCAAAGGTCAAAAATGGCCATAAATGAGCTTGTCCTGGCCATAACTATGTCATTCATTGTGAGATTTTAAAATCATTTGGCACATTTGTTCACCATCATGGGACGGTGTGTCCCACGAAAGAATCACGTCAATATCTCCAATGTCAAGGTCGCCACGACTAAAAATAGATTTAAAAAAAAAAAAAAAACTTACAAAGGGGGTTAATTTTTTTTGGTCATTTCAAAAGTTCAGTTTCAGTTTTCTCCCTTTATCAGATTTTTTTTTCACAATGAAAACCTGGTTTTGTGACAATTTTGTCCCTTGTTGTTTAACTGTATTGCATTAAAATTGTGATTGAGGTAAGCTTGTTGTTTATAGTATATTTAATTTTTAGCTCGACTATTATATATGAAATATATATAGTGGACCTATCCTACTCACCCCGGCGTAGGTGCGCGCATTGGAATGTTTGCGTACTACCTCGAATATATTTCCTATGTCCATTGACATATTGCTTTCATACATGTATTTTGCTTCTTAACCAACATGACCCCAATGTATAAACAAAAGCAGATAACTGTATCAAGCATTTTGTAACAATAATGGCCTTTTTTTCACTAAGAATAAGCATATAATTGATAAATCTATTTTAAAGTTTGCGTACCACCTTTAAATTGCCACAACTTTTTTATTATGCTCTCCCCAAATTTTTTAAGGGGGGAGCATATAGTCGCCGCTTCGTCTGTCCGTCCGTGCACAATTTTTGTCCGGGCTATTTCTCAGCAACTAATGACTGGAATTCAATTAAACTTAATGGGAAGCTTCACTACCAAGAGGAGACATGCTTATTATCAGCCGGTTCTGGTCAGATGATTTTTCACAGAGTTACAATGTATGGCCCTATGAAATTTTCCATTAACTGTACATATAACGCGATCTACCTGTTGGCGTATTCGTTATTACTGTGAAAAATCTAGTTTTTGATTAAATCACGAAAAAGTGGTGTTTTTTATTGCGCAATCGCTATAAACACGTGGCTTGGCCGGAAGTACATGTAGCCTTAATAGCAACCCCAAGACAATTCACCCCCAGGAGACAATTCACGGGCTACACAATTCAAATTAGATTTTTCATACCCCAATTTTTCGATTTTCGTAATCATTTTTGTCGTACCCAAATGTTTTTCGTACCCAAATTTGTTCGTACCTAAAAAAAAATCATACCCATTATTTTCGTACCCAAATGTTTTTCGTACCCAAATTTTTCGTACCCAATTTTTTGGTACCCAATTTTTTTCGTACCCCTTTTTTTTCGTGCCCAATTTTTTTCGTACCCATTTTTTTCGTACCTAAATTTTTGTTCGTACCAAATTTTTTTTCGTAACAATTTTTTTTTTCGTACCCATTTTTTTCGTACCCAAATGTTTTTTGTTCCCAATTGTTTTCATACCCAATTTTTTTTTTTGTACCCATTTTTTTCGTTCCCAAATGTTTTTCGTACCCAAATTTGTTGGTACCCATTTATTTTTTCGTACCAATCTTTTTCGTACCCAAATTTGTTCGTACCCAAATTTTTTTTCATACCCATTTTTTTCGTACCCAAATAAAAAAATTCGTACCCATTTTTTTAGTACCCAAATTTGTTTCGTACCCAGATTTTTTCGTACCCAAATTTTTATTTGTACCCATTTTTTTCGTACCCAAATAGTTTTGTACCCTATTTTTTTTTGTTTCCTTTATTTTTTCGTACTCTAATTTGTTTTCATAACCAAATTAGTTTTTTTTCCTGCCCATATTATGTTCGTAACCATTATTTCTTCGTACACAAATTTGTTCGTACCCAAATTTTTTCGTACCCATTTGTTCGTACTCAAATTTTTTTCGTACACAAATTTGTTCGTACCTAATTTTTTATTTGTACCCATTTTTTTCGTACCCAAATAGTTTTTCGTACCTTTATTTTGTTCGTACCCTTTTTTTTTCGTACTCAAATTTGTTTTCTAACCCAAATTTTTTTTTTTTCGTACCCACTGCCCACATATTTTTTCGTACCAATTTTTTATTTTGAAATAATCGATTTTCAATTTGATTTGAACTCTCCACTCATTCCATCCCGCGAAACCCTTAAGGTGTCGCAACTCTAGTATAGCAAAAGTTATTGCAAAATGTTAAAGTTGGCGCAAACAGACAGACAGACCAACAGACCAACAGACAGACAGGGCAAAAACAATATGTCCCCCACTACTATAGTGGGGGACATAAAAATTGCTAAACAAAACTAGTACCATGTATGGCGTGTATTATTATTTAACGTCAGATACAAATGTGTGACCTTAAAATTAATAGCTATTCAATAATTTTATCATTTTATATGATAAACACCTTTGACTGAGCATATATAGATAGATAGAAAAACCACACGCTGCACATATTACAGGCTTTTGTATTGCAGATATTTAATTTCTTCTTTGCATATTCAATTAATAAAAAAACTCAAATAGATGTCTATTCTTAGTTTGCTGTCTTATTGTACCCTCAAATTATAAATGTTTCTTCAATAATTGAATTTTCAGAAACCTCATTCTTTAAAAGAAATTTTCAAAGTTATTTGGTTAAAGCCACACATTTTGAAATGAAATACATGTTAATCAATACATAAAGATGCAATTTGAAAGTGTGCAAAATTGTCATTAAATCTATAGCATTACATGTGTATATTCTAATTGGCATAGATAAAATTAAATCTATAGCCTAGTTAGAAAATAATATATTATTGTTTAAATGGTACCGCTTTTAAACCAAAAGTAGGATTTGTAGACATATATGTCTATTTCGACAAATGCAATTATTTTTAAGTTTTAAAGCGCAAAAAAGACTGATTTCTACCTTGTAATCACCAGATATATTCTAAATGGCAAAGATAAAAATATGTTTATTATTTATACATAAATTTACTATGCCATGCAGTTAATTTTTAGGTGTGTGGCTTTAAGTCATTTACAAAGTTGAGCAAATATAATCATTTTTCTACAAATAAATCATCCTCTGAAGCCCCCACTGAGATTCAAACTCAGACCTCTTTCCTCTGTGAAGGAAAGTATTCTATCTTGAAATACAAGGGCATGTAAGAGGAAAGTTAGCTATTTTAAATCTATCAACAAATAGATTTGAACAATATTTATATGTTATTAAAATATGCAAACATCCCATAAGTTTATTTTTCACATGACCTTCAAAACAGAACAGACATCTCTGAATCTGCAATACATTACATTCTTAAGTGTTAACAAGGTAAATGTTACGACTAACAACAGACGACACACAAAAGGCGATCACAAAATCCAGAGTTTAAAAGAATTTACGATACACGAGATACGTATTTCATACTTTACAAGAGCGAAGGAGTCATAAAAAAACTTAATTTATTATTAGCAACACGCTTACCTCAATTTTAACTTAAACCCAATGCTTTAAACAATAAAGTTACAATGATATGAACTTCCATTTTCTGTTCTTCCTTCCCTTTCTCAAATTTTATTTAAAACCACACTATTTTTTAATTATAAAAGTATAAAATGCTAACCATTCTGACCTTAAACACAATATAGGAAACCGTACATCTAACTTGTCGTCATTAAAGTCCAGAGTTTACATGAAATTATGTTACACGAGATATGTATTTTTATACTACACTACGCGACCCGTGATTTTTGCCGCGATTCTCGCATCACCGCATGTACATGTAACATATATGTTTACACTTACATTATACATTGCAATAATAAAGCTTTTGTTGTTGTTGTATACAATGGGCGTATTAGCTAAAATACTCCCGTTCCGACATGAATTTGATGAAGTAATGTCGGAAGCTTTAACGGCTCCAAATTAATATAACAGCGCAGAATGATCATGCAATAATTATTGAACATAACATGTAAACATTATTTAATTATATTCCAGGCCCGAATACACTACCACTTTTCAAATTCCATATTGTTGCCATATACATGTAGCACTGTCTAAATTGAAAGTTGCATAGTGTTTTGTCATTGGTCGGTTATAATTACCTTGTTTCTCTATACATGGTATTTGATTTAGACAAAACTAATAATTTGGTAATTTACGAGAAATATGATATAAGCTTTTTAAATACGCTCGTCCCCCCGCATTATGCACTGTACTCTTTACACTTCTGAAAAATGGCGTAGCCATATGGTTGTGTTAATGAAATTCTCAAACATATTTACCGATATAAATGTTTAAGATTATTTTTTCGTAAGTGATGTTGTAATTATGTTAGATTATTTGATAATTGTGAACATTAGAAAAGCGTTATGTATACAGTTATCGATACAATTTGGTTTATATGCATGAATTGCTGAATCATCGATGTCACCGATATCCACTGCGATCATGGCGAATCACCGCAAACTGAGGGGAATCAGGGCGAAGATTATCTTGCTCTCGCACGACGGCAGAGTGACGAATCACGTGAAATCGCGGTGATTTTCCACTCAAAAAGCAAACTGTCCGCCTTGACTCCGCAAATTAGGCAACAATCACGGGTCTCGTAGTGTATACATTGTATATACAGAAGCGAAGGAGTCATAAAAAAACTAAATTTAGTATTAACGACACGCTTACATGTACATCAATTTTAACTTTAATCCTTTGCTTAAAACAATAAAGTTACAAAGATATGAACCTCCAATTTTGGTCATCCTTCTCTTTCTCAAAATTTATTAAAAACCACACTATTTTTTTTTTAATTTGTGTATCAATTCTAACCATTCTTACCTAAAACATGATTAACCCTTTCAGTGCGGGAACCGAATTTTGAAGGCCTTTGCAAACAGTTTGGATCCAGATGAGACGCCACAGAACGTTGCGTCTCATCAGGGTCCAAACTGTTTGCTATTCTGATAATATTCTTTGAAAAAAAATCGAAGAAAATGCTAATTTTAGAAATTCAGCAGACGACATTTTAGCAGACAACAAATTTCCCAGCATGCAAAGGGTTAAGGAAACCGAAATCTTTACGCAGCGAGTTATTTATTCTTATGGAAGATTAAATTATGCATGACAAAAATACAATCGGAAATATTTTTACAATCTTTTGATGCTTTAAAAAATATTTTACTGTTAAATAAAATAACACGTCTGACTTGTCGTCATTAAAATCCAGAGTTTTAATGAAATTACGTTACACGAGATACGCATTTCATACCATATTAGAGCAAAGGAGACATAAAAACTTAATTAGGTATAAGCAACACGCTTACCTAAATTTAAACTTTAATCCAATTCTTACAACAATAAAGTTGCAAGATACAGTAACATGCATGCACTTCCATTTTCTGTGATTTTTTTGCGTTCCATTTCTCAAAATTTATTTACAACCACACTAATTCTTAATTACATTTGTATCAAATGCTTAACATAACAAAGCCGTAATCCTGTCGCTGTAAGTTATTTTATTCCTATGAAAATTTAAATTATGCATGGCAAACACAAAATCCAAAATAATTTTGGATTCTTTCTATGCTTTAAAACATATTTAACTGCACGACTGACTTGTAGTCATTACAATCCAGAGTTTAAATGAAAATACGCCACACGAGATATAGCTGTATTTCATATCAATTCATGTGTGCTGAACAAAGGGGCAATTATACACTAGGCTTACAATGCTTAAACCAAAAGGTTCCAAATTGTTGCAAACAAATAAATTAAACATTCACATTTACCAATTATAATTACAAGCTATTTGTTTTTGTTCTGCTATAAATTGTGGTGTGGTCAACCTATGAGAGAATCAGGTGAACCACTGCCCTAATCAGAAATCAGTATGAATTAATGTTACTCAGCTTTTCATATTCTACTAATTATTAATTAAATTAAAAAATTAAATCTTGACAGAACCTTGTCAAGTTGACGATGCTTATAATTTGAGAAGTTAATGATTTATAATCATCGAGGGGGGTATTCCAGACGTAAAACATTGCATCATTTCATGGAAAACAGCTGCACAACTGTATGCGAAAAGGTAAAACAGTATATTCTATCGAGAACTAACTTGCATAGCAACGTCCGAAATGTGCATACTCCGACATCTATTTCGATATTTATAAATTCAAGATATAACGTTAACTGAACTGTTGTACAGAAATCAAACTATAAAACTTGTGTTTTGATAAAAAAAAAAATAAGCAAAGCAAACCAAAAAAACTTACCCTTTTAACGGCAAAACAATTAATTTATCCAATATTCAACACATGTATTTCCATTCAAATTATGCCATTGTCCTTGAACTTTTACGGTTGATTGTCGTTTCGTGCAACTACCAGTTCGTGCCACTAATATGTGTGTTGTTTATTTTTCAAGGTAAGTTTCGTAATAAATAAATGTGTTTGAAAACTTTCTCGCATGGTAATGGTATATAAAATTCAACTCATCGGACAAAGTCAAGAACACAATGACACCAAGTTTTCTGAACAACCGTACATAGCGCAAAATGCGGGAGCCGCGTGATGTCTATTTCCATATCCACGGGTGTGTTTATGTCAAATGCTAGTGTTTTTCAATAGATCGTATACTTATCTAAAAAACGGCGAAGTAGCGTTCACTTTAATTATTTTGATGATGTTATTTTGTAAATACTTTCTCGCGTTCTTTTCTAACGTTCATTGGCAGCCATTTTGATTGTTGGTTGTATACTTCCGAAATTATATGTTTTAATGACTCTCAAAAATGTTTTTAGTGCAGAAATTGTAGTTTTAAGTATCGATTTCTCGGTTTTATTTTATATATTTTGTTAACTTATTTGCGTTTAAATTTGATTGTTTGTTGTTTACTTGCGAACTATTTTTCATGTGTACGCTAGTGGATATGTAATCAGGTTACCATATTTACATCAATGAAATTTAACTGTTGTTTGTTTTTGTTTGTTTTGTTAATATTTTCTAAACGGGTTCAGCTTCGTATGTTAAACGCAATATGAACTTATTTATTAATTTGGGAATAAAATCGCAATATGTATTAATTAAAATCAAATTTGAAGTTTCTATCGCGTGAATTGTCTCCTTGGGTTGAATTGTGTTTGGGTTGCTATTAACGCTATTAACGCTTCCGGCGAGAACTCATTTTATAGCGATTGCGCAATAAAAAACACCACTTTTTCGTAATTTTATCAAAAACTGGACTTTTCCCAGATATGACGAATACGCCATCGTGTAGATCGAGTTCTGGTCCATATACATGTCAAATTTCAGCACAAGTGTTGGGCCAGTTTTCAAGACTCCCAAATCGCTGCTATACGCTGGAGCTTAACGAATTTTAGCCCCCTTTATCATTCGTTCGATTGAACGTCATCAATGATGACGTCCAATACATCACTCATTCCATATTTGGAGTTTTTCAAATGGAAATAAGTCATGTGGTGTTTGTACTATTATTACTGATAAAAATATTATTTGCCATAGTTTTCAAACTGATTATGATGGTCGTTTTATATATGCAGATGTTGAGTTTGTAAACACAAATTTCAGGGTATGTAATATTTATGCTCCAAATGCCCCTGGAGATAGAAATAATTATTTTTCCTCCATTAAGAAATATTTGGTTAGTTCTTATCATCTAGTTGTTATTGGAGATTTCAATTTTGTTTTGAATCCTAAGTTAGATAAATCAGGGGGAGATACTGATAGACTTGCTATTGGCTGTGCTGTTTTCAAACATATAATTGATAAATATAAATTAAAAGATGTCTTTAGACATTTGTATCCTAAACAAACCACTACAACATGGAGTAGAATATCTATTAAAAAAGAATTAATTAGTTGTAGACTAGATAGGATTTATGTGTCGAATTTATTAATTGGTAATTGTATTGAGTCTTCCATTAAACCTTGCATTTATTCAGACCATGATTTTGTAAATGTAATTATTAATCTAAACAACTTTAATGAAACAATTTCTATTGGAAATTCCTATTGGAAATTAAATAATTCAATTTTAAATGATGATGAATTTATTTCAGCCTTTGAGTTTTATTTTAAAATAATAAGTAGAACGGAAGATATTACTTTAGATTGGTGGGATGGAATTAAAAATAAAATAAAAGAATTTTGTATCGATTACTCTAAATCAAAGAAATCTAATGCATACAAAGAAATAAAACTATTAATTTAAACTTACCATAATTCACAAGATATTGAAGAAAAAATTAACATTAAAAATCAACTTGAAAATTTACAAAATAATATATATGATGGTTCCTACATAAGAAGCAAAATTAATATGCTGAATAGCAATGAAAATGCTTCAAATTATTTTCATGATAAAGAATTTCAAAATGGTATTAATAAAACTATAACTCATATAATAGATGATGGTATGGACAAGAAATCATCACATGATATTTTAAAAACTTTTCATTCATTTTATGAAAATTTGTATACTGATGAACCTGTTGACCCTTCTTTAAACTCTAAGTTTTTAAATAACCTACCTAAAAATTCCAATGTTGATAATGCTATGTTAAGCCAACCACTTACTCTGGATGAGATTTTCTCTACATTAAAGGAAATGGATCATACTAAGTCTCCAGGAAGTGATGGACTTACTTCTTTGATATATGTTAAATTTTTTCATCTGTTTGGTGATATTTTATTGTATTTATTTAATACTTGTTTTGAATGTGGCCATATGTCAGAATCACAAAAATTATCTTATATAACATTACTTTGCAAAGATAACAGTAATAAAACATCTGTTAAAAATTATAGACCAATTTCACTTTTGAATATTGATAGGAAGATTTTGTCAAAGGTTTTGGCCACACGATTAGGAAAGGTTTTGCCCTCTATTATTGGAATAACTCAAACATGTTCAATACCTGGGAGAACTATTTTTGATAATATTCATTTACTTCGTAATATAATAAGTTATGTCGAGCAGAAAAACCTAACAGATTGTTTTATCTGCTTGGACCAGGAGAAGGCCTTCGACCGTGTGTCATGGCCTTTTCTGTTTAGCACCCTTCAATCATTTGGCTTTAATGACTCTTTTATACATTGGATTAAGGTCTTGTATCAAGACATAAGGTCATCTGTCATTGTAAATGGACATATTTCTGAGCCATTTGCATTGACAAGATCAGTCCGTCAGGGCTGTTCTTTATCACCTCTCCTTTATGTTTTATGTTTAGAGCCTTTTGCTAAGGTTATTCAAGATGACCCACATATAAATGGTATCAAAACTCCTGGTGGAAAGTTTCATGTGAAAATGTCCCTTTATGCTGATGACAATACCACCTGTCTATCAGATGAAAAGTCAATTTCCTTATTTTTTAAACATGTGTCAGACTTTGAAAAGGTTTCGGGGTCAAGGGTAAATTATAAGAAAAGCTGTGGAATGTTTTTGGGGAAATGGAAGTCAAGGTCTGATCATCCTTTCGGCATTTCTTGGGGAAAAAAATGCAAGTTATTAGGTTACAGGTTTGGTTATGATTTAACAGATGATGATTTATTTCATGATTTATTATCTAATTTTGAAAGAATTCTTAATTTATGGAAATCTCGTGGTAAATCGTATAAGGGTAAAAGTTCGATTTTGAACACATTTGTATTTTCAAAACTTATATATTTTATACAAGCCCAAATTGTACCTAGTCATTATATAAACATGTTTCAAAAACGTTGCTTCAACTTTATATGGGGCAGAAAATTAGAGCCTATATCCCGCAAAACATTGTATTCACACATGTTAAAAGGTGGACTTAATGTTCCAAATTTAGAATTAAAAATCCATTCATTCTATCTATGTCATATTTTTAAAATAATTAATAACTACAATACTCCTTGGGTAGAATTTGCTGTTTATTGGACAGGTTTGCAATTGAAGAAATATAATCCTTCAATTGCATCTAATAATATTCCTCATAGTGGAATTATTACCCCTTTTTATGTTAAATGTTTAAGTGTATTTACAGATTTTGTGGAAAACTGTAAATCAAATGTTAATTCTCTCTGGACTGTTAAAGAGATTTATAATTACTTTATTGAAAATATGAATATTGAACCAAAATGTGTAAGGGATTGTAAATTTGTAGATTTTAATAATAGCTTTAAAAATGTTTTTTCAAGTGCAGTAGATCCTGAGTGTAGGAACACATGTTTTTCCATTGTTCATAATGCTCTTTTAACCAACCAATATCTTTTTTCAAGAAATATGATAAGATCTAGTAAATGCACATTTTGTTCGAAACCAGAAACTATAGATCATTTATTTGTTGAGTGTTATATTTCTACATCTATAAATAAAGTCGTATTATTTTTAATGCATGTATTAACTGCAGACAATCATAAACTGTCTCTCAAACAATTTCATTATCTTAATCTTGATAATTCATATGATAAGGAAATTAATTATGTTTTTCTTATTCTGCTGTCGGAGTCAAGACAAATAATTTGGAGAACTAGAAATGATGTACAATTTGACAAAAGACTGTTTAGTCCATTTGATCTTATTTGCAAACTTATTTATAGATTAAAATATCGCATTTTATTAGATTTTGAAAGATTTCCATCTGAGAAATTTGAATTAATATGGGGTAATTATTGTGACGTTAATGCAAATAAAAAAGTTGAGTTTAGATTAGACTTGAATCCTGCAATTTATGCTAACATTTAGTGTTATGATTGAAATATGTATATTAAGTTTCTCTCTGCTGTTTTGTGCTTTCTCTCTGATTTCAGGATGGCAGCTGCGGGGCCGTTAGTGGCTGTTACTCGGGTTGTCATCCTGGATCAGAGAGGGAACGTGACAGTGTTAATTTTGTGTGAAGAAGTTTTTGTGAATTGTATATTGTAAATTGTATTATTGCATCATCTCTTATATCATCAGTATTCCTATGAATCATTTCAATCATTGTTTCATATATTATGTAACCCAGTGTTGGGCTCATCTCATTTCACTCATTGAACTTCATTATCACTCATTTTTCATCACTATGTATTTCGACATACCATTAACACATTTTCATCCATGTAGGTCATAGGATACTTGACTAACCTTTCCTTAAGTAAAGAGGCTTTTTCCAATTGATTCGTTAATATACATTTATTGTTACATAATTATTTCCGGCTTGGCCGGATGGTGGGGCTGGGGCGGGTGAGGTGTGGTACTGAAGGCTCTCACGTGCTTCAGCTCCATCATCTGGTTTCAGCTGTAGACTTCTTGACATGTTCCTGGCGGACCATCACTGGGGGTGCTCGGGCATGACCTGGGGTGGTTCGCTGGGAGCACCTTTTTTCTTTTTGTTTGAAGTGTGATTTGTTAGCATTTATATTAAATAAAACAACCTCCTTATCATTGTACTAATTAAGATCCGCTACATTTAGGTCGGTGACTTTTTATTTGTTAAAACCGTTTCACTATTTCTCTAATTCTATATAATATCTATTTCATTATCTACGTGCAGACGTGAAAAGACTGTTACAAATTATATATTGATACATAAAACGTGCAGACGGTAAAAAGACTGTGTGTATCAATTAATTATTAAATAATTAGTTTTCTTCTTTCCTTACTATTGATAAATATTATTTAAAGTCACCTTATATAAATTCATTTAATTTCTTTAAAGCGGATACTTGGGGCGTTTTACACCCCAATTATGTGATAAATAAATTTTATGAAAAAGAAAAAAAAAATTCGCCTTTTACTAAAGATTTCCGTGCAGTGGAACATTCAATGAGTCTATAGACTTATTTCTCAAGTCCTGTTAATTCAGGATATGCGATAATGTGTCAATACATAAACCTTGGTGGCAGCTAGGCACCCGAGTCTAAATATATTGTTTGTTCTAAAAAATATTGAACGCTTCACGAATTTGCGTGTCATCCTTGCGCAGGGGCCATGCTAATCTTCTCAGTATCGTTCCAATTTTAGTATATGTACTGCCGAAGCAGTACGAAAAAGGACGTTGCCATAATGCTGTATATATGTGTTGCTATCTGATGTACACTTTTGCAGGTTCAAATGCGCGCTAAAATGCCCGTATGCGTGTGTTCCGCCTCAGATACTTACCTAGAGGTATTTCGGCCGGCAGTGTATATTCGCTTTCTACGGTCGCAGCGTACTAGGATACGCGAATGAGATGCCGACATCGTTTCAATCGCGTGCAACGGAACAGAAGAGCGCAGCTGTGAATGGTAAATGTTAAACATTGCGACGCACTGTACTAATTTTACCAGTCTATTTTTAGCCACGACGTATTGTGTTTTCCGAACAAAAGCTGTACGTATACAATAGCTTCACTATTAATAGCGTTTTCCAGCTAATAGCTGTGCGTTTACAATGGCTTCACTATTAAGGTCGGTCATAATATACTAAATAGTTTCCCTGTATAATTCAATGTAAAAGCGCGACAACTTTAAGCGAAAATAAGTGCAACATTTTGCACATAGAGACCCCATAACAATACCTTTTCTTAAAGGCCATTCTAAGCGGAATCGATTTATGCAATAAAAAAGGTAGCCATGTTCAAACCAAGCAAGAACTTGACACGAATCAAAATCGACTGTTTTTGCAACTTTTGTTTTCGGCCGTTTCTTAGTGGCATGTAACCTTTTTCAGTGCACTGCTTTACTATAGTCTTAAAGTTTATCATATTTCAGGGATTCAGTAGTGAACACCTATTCATGCCCTACCATTATCTCCGAAAGATAAAACCCGAACGATAGTTTAAAGTGTAAAGCATGCCTTCCTGTCAACTATGATATTTTTTTTAGAGAGTACAGCCCTACATGAAACGATTATTTAGTATACTGTAACCTTAATAGGAACTCTCGTGATTGGCGTTCGTAGCGGAACACTGCAGAGCGTAACCTGCGAGCTGATATACAGGTTCAGTACATCAACCAATGCACGGGCGTTCCCTCTTTAACAACTCTGGTTTCACTACAGTCACGAAAAAATCGTGGCTTTAGTGATCCGTTGGTCGTTTTTTCATAAACGAGCGATTTTGAGTAGTAAAAATAGCAGTGATTAGTAGCAATTTTAGACCGCTGGATGGAAATGAAATTTGCGATAGGATTCTACAGAGGACTGTCAAAATACAGGGCCAACGTGGATCTTCTCTTGTGAACATTATCAATTTGATAAGGAGTCTCGGGGTCACGGAGAATGATGTTGATGCGGTCTCCAGTAACCTACCGGGTTCGATGGCATATGACGTGGTCTTCACAGAGCCAGATAAGTTGACTTCCTTTCTTGCTAGTATGAAATCGGATGAAACGGTTTTTCAGAAACTAAGATACAAATTTGAGTCGTATGGGAGCCAAGTAGTGCACATTAGAGTACATTGGCTGCCCATTTTCATAGGAAATAAGATTCTGGAAGATTTTTTCTCTCAGTTTGGTAAAGTGTTGAAGATTGAGCTTGAAAAACTAACTGTCCAAGATTTTGTGACATTTTCGGGAGTGCGAATTGTAACTGTTGAAATGCCGCAGCAATCAAAGAACAAAATACCACATGTGGTTAATTTTGAATGTGGCAACAAGGCCCTGTTGACAATGCGGGGACGGCCTCCTTTGTGCTTGAGGTGCATGCCGCTCGGGCACGTGGGGAGGGACTGTCCCGGCAAGGTCATCAGGCCGACAGTCTCTCTTTCAGTTGGAAAACAGGCCTCGGAGGTGGCGAAGCCTGTTGAGGATACAGGTTCTGTATCGACGTGGACGGATGTGGCCCGGAAGGGGAAGAAGGCGAAGAAGGCCCCCGAGACGCAGGACGCGGCCCCTGCTACTTCTCCTCCCGGTGACCAGACGCCATCTCCAGTCACTTTAGAAATGCCAGTGGTTGAGACCAAGGAAATGGAAGTAAGTGAGGGAACTTCAAAACGGAAATTAGAGACAGAGGAGGAATTTACCCCAATGCCCCGTAACAGGGTAGTTAGTGGGGTCGAACAAGTTGAGAGTGGGGGGATAGATATGTCTGACATGCTATCTCAAGATTCCATCTATGATGTTATGTTGGCGACTCAGTCCCCCCATAGAATGTAGTGTTTGTATTGATTGGACTCATAAATGGACTTGATTGTTGCACAACGGATTGCTTTATATTAAAAATGGCCTGGAAACAAACCGCATGCTTTATGGACTTCGAAATTGCTTATTCCTTTTTCTACATCTATGTAGTTATTCATATAGTTAATTGCACTATTCCCAGAAGTGTTAAAGGTCTAAAAATATGTAAGCATAAATACATTTATGTAAATATATATATATATTATATTGCACTTTTGCCATAAAATGTTTAAACATTGTAAAACTCTACATGAATATATACATGTTTGAACATGTTTCAGTTCTATCCAGTCTTTTTGTGTACACATTTGTTAATATGTGTGGGATTATCTCTCCTTCTATAAACATGTTTTTCTCGTACACATTTTGTTTAAACCAGTTTCAGACTATTTTGTCTTACGGTCTCGATTTATCTCACAAATATATTTCGTCTGCTTTATTTCTTAGCTGCCAATGCTCGTGTATCCCGCCCCGCTTTTATTTTTCTATCGACTGCTTATTTGCACGTAGTCTGAATGTTCGCTATTAATCTTTTTCGATTCACTTCTATCCGTATGCTAAAGTTTATTATCACTGCTCCAATAGAATTAAATGCCCGATAACGTTTATTTTGTGGGCGCAGCCATCTTTAATTGTACATGCACTTTCCTTGATTATTTCTAGCTCATGTAATGTCTGTCCTGTATGTTTCGGTGTAATGGATAGTGTTCTAAAAATAATTTACATTTTTAAAACGTCGGTGTCGTTCATTGTGCAAGTTATGTTTTAGATTATTTCAAAACTTACAAGAATGTCTTTAATAATACATAGTATTAACATAAATGGATTTAGATCCAGAAAAAAACAGCAGTATATTAAAGATTACATTTTGCAAAATAAGCCTGCCATTTTATGTATACAGGAAACACATATAAACATTTACTCCAAAGCCAAAGATGTAGAAAATTTTATCTCCAAAGATTATAAATATATTTGGAGTTTTTCAAATGGAAATAAGTCATGTGGTGTTTGTACTATTATTACTGATAAAAATATTATTTGCCATAGTTTTCAAACGGATTATGATGGTCGTTTTATATATGCAGATGTTGAGTTTGTAAACACAAATTTCAGGGTATGTAATATTTATGCTCCAAATGCCCCTGGAGATAGAAATAATTATTTTTCCTCCATTAAGAAATATTTGGTTAGTTCGTATCATCTAGTTGTTATTGGAGATTTCAATTTTGTTCTGAATCCTAAGTTAGATAAATCAGGGGGAGATACTGATAGACTTCCTATTGGCTGTGCTGTTTTCAAACATATAATTGATAAATATAAATTAAAAGATGTCTTTAGACATTTGTATCCTAAACAAACCACTACAACATGGAGTAGAATATCTATTAAAAAAGAATTAATAAGTTGTAGACTAGATAGGATTTATGTGTCGAATTTATTAATTGGTAATTGTATTGAGTCTTCCATTAAACCTTGCATTTATTCAGACCATGATTTTGTAAATGTAATTATTAATTTAAACAACTCTAATGAAACCATTTCTATTGGAAATTCCTATTGGAAATTAAATAATTCAATTTTAAATGATGATGAATTTATTTCAGCCTTTGAGTTTTATTTTAAAATAATAAGTAGAACGGAAGATATTACTTTAGATTGGTGGGATGGAATTAAAAATAAAATAAAAGAATGTTGTATTGATTACTCTAAATCAAAGAAATCTAATGCATACAAAGAAATAAAACTATTAATTAAAACTTACCATAATTCACAAGATATTGAAGAAAAAATTAATATAAAAAATCAACTTGAAAATTTACAAAATAAAATATATGATGGTTCCTACATAAGAAGCAAAATTAATATGCTGAATAGCAATGAAAATGCTTCAAATTATTTTCATGATAAAGAGTTTCAAAATGGTATTTATAAAACTATAACTCATATAATAGATGATGGTATGGACAAGAAATCATCACATGATATTTTAAAAACTTTTCATTCATTTTATGAAAATTTGTATACTGATGAACCTGTTGACCCTTCTTTAAACTCTAAGTTTTTAAATAACCTACCTAAAATGTCCAATGATGATGATGCTATGTTAAGCCAACCTCTTACTCTGGATGAGATTTTCTCTACATTAAAGGAAATGGATCATACTAAGTCTCCAGGAAGTGATGGACTTACTTCTTTGATATATGTTAAATTCTTTCATCTGTTTGGTGATATTTTATTGTATTTATTTAATACTTGTTTTGAATATGTCAGAATCACAAAAATTATCTTATATAACATTACTTTGCAAAGATAACAGTAATAAAACATCTGTTAAAAATTATAGACCAATTTCACTTTTGAATATTGATAGGAAGATTTTGTCAAAGGTTTTGGCCACACGATTAGGAAAGGTTTTGCCCTCTATTATTGAAATAACTCAAACATGTTCAATACCTGGGAGGACTATTTTTGATAATATTCATTTACTTCGTAATATAATAAGTTATGTCGAGCAGAAAAACCTAACAGCTTGTTTTATCTGCTTGGACCAGGAGAAGGCCTTCGACCGTGTGTCATGGCCTTTTCTGTTTAGCACTCTTCAATCATTTGGCTTTAATGACTCTTTTATACATTGGATTAAGGTCTTGTATCAAGACATAAGGTCATCTGTCATTGTAAATGGACATATTTCTGAGCCATTTGCATTGACAAGATCAGTCCGTCAGGGCTGTTCTTTATCACCTCTCCTTTATGTTTTATGTTTAGAGCCCTTTGCTAAGGTTATTCAAGATGACCCACATATAAATGGTATCAAAACTCCTGGTGGAAAGTTTGATGTGAAAATGTCCCTTTATGCTGATGACAATACCACCTGTCTATCAGATGAAAAGTCAATTTCCTTATTTTTCGCTCATCTATTTTTTGAAAAAAAATTATGAGCTATTGTCATCACCTTGGCGTCGGCGTCGGCGTCCGGTTAAGTTTTGCGTTTAGGTCCACTTTTCTCAGAAAGTATCAATGCTATTGCATTCAAACTTGGTACACTTACTTACTATCATGAGGGGACTGGGCAGGCAAAGTTAGATAACTCTGGCATGCATTTTGACAGAATTATGTGCCCTTTTTATACTTAGAAAATTGAAAATTTTGGTTAAGTTTTGTGTTTAGGTCCATTTTATTCCTTAAGTATCAAAGCTATTGCTTTCATACCTGCAACACTTACTAACTATCATAAGGGGACTGTGCAGGGAAAGTTATGTAACTCTGACTGGCATTTTGACAGAATTATGTGCCCTTTTTATACTTAGAAAATTGAAAATTTGGTTAAGTTTTGTGTTTTGGTGCACTTTATTCCTACAGTATCAAAGCTATTGCTTTCATACTTGCAACACTTATTAACTATCATAAGGGGACTGTGCAGGCAAAGTTATGTAACTCTGACTGGCATTTGGACGGAATTATGGGCCCTTTATACTTAGAAAATTGAGTTTTGTGTTTTGGTCCACTTTACCCCTAAAGTATCATAGATATTGCTTTCATACTTGGAACACTTGCAAACTATCATAAGGGGACAGTAAAAGGACAAGTTGCATAACTCTGGTTGTCATTTTTATGGAATTATGGCCCTTTTTTGACTCGGTAACTTTGAATATATGGTTAAATTTTGTGTTTCGATCCACTTTACTTCTAAAGTATCAAGGTTATTGCTTTCAAACTTCAAATACTTTCATGCTATCATGAGGTTACTGTACCTGGCAAGTTGAATTTTACCTTGACCTTTGAATTACCTTGACTCTCAAGGTCAAATTATTAAATTTTGCTAAAATTGCCATAACTTCTTTATTTATAATTAGATTTTATTGATACTTTGACAAAACAACTCCTACCTGACATACCACAATAGACTCCACCCAAACCATCCCCCCACGCCCTCCCCCCCTCCCCCCCCCGAATACCCCCCCCCAAATCCCCCCCCTCCCATTTTTTTTTAAAGATCATTTCACAAATGACCACCACACCCTCACACTATTCCCCACCCCCACCCCCCACCCCCCCCCAAATTTTTTTTTTGAAACGGTTAAAAAACACCAATATTTATTTTTATTATTTTATTTTTGAAATACCGTCCAACCATCGCCTCCTCTTCACTCCATCCCTCCCTCCTTTGTGATTGAAATTGAGAGTCCCTTCACCTTTAAAAAGAAAATAGATGAGCGGTCTGCACCCGCAAGGCGGTGCTCTTGTTTAAACATGTGTCAGACTTTGAAAAGGTTTCGGGGTCAAGGGTAGATTATAAGAAAAGCTGTGGAATGTTTTTGGGGAAATGGAAGTCAAGGTCTGATCATCCTTTCGGCATTTCTTGGGGAAAAAATTGCAAGTTATTAGGTTACAGGTTTGGTTATGATTTAACAGATGATGATTTATTTCATGATTTATTATCTAATTTTGAAAGAATTCTTAATTTATGGAAATCTCGTGGTAAATCGTATAAGGGTAAAAGTTCGATTTTGAACACATTTGTATTTTCAAAACTTATATATTTTATACAAGCTCAAATTGTACCTAGTCATTATATAAACATGTTTCAAAAACGTTGCTTCAACTTTATATGGGGCAGAAAATTAGAGCCTATATCCCGCAAAACATTGTATTCACACATGTTAAAAGGTGGACTTAATGTTCCAAATTTAGAATTAAAAATCCATTCATTCTATCTATGTCATATTTTTAAAATAATTAATAACTACAATACTCCTTGGGTAGAATTTGCTGTTTATTGGACAGGTTTGCAATTGAAGAAATATAATCCTTCAATTGCATCTAATAATATTCCTCATAGTGAAATTATTCCCCCTTTTTATGTTAAATGTTTAAGTGTATTTACAGATTTTGTGGAAAACTGTAAATCAAGTGTTAATTCTCTCTGGACTGTTAAAGAGATTTATAATTACTTTATTGAAAATATGAATATTGAACCAAAATGTGTAAGGGATTGTAAATCTGTAGATTTTAATAATAGCTTTAAAAATGTCTTTTCCAGTGCAGTAGATCCTGAGTGTAGGAACACATGTTTTTCCATTGTTCATAATGCTCTTTTAACCAACCAATATCTTTTTTCGAGAAATATGATAAGATCTAGTAAATGCACATTTTGTTCGAAACCAGAAACTATAGATCATTTATTTGTTGAGTGTTATATTTCTACATCTATAAATAAAGTCGTATTATTCTTAATGCATGTATTAACTGCAGACAATCATAAACTGTCTCTCAAACAATTTCATTATCTTAATGTTGATAATTCACACGATAAGGAAATTAATTATGTTTTTCTTATTCTGCTGTCGGTGTCAAGACAAATAATTTGGAGAACTAGAAATTATGTAAAATTTGACAAAAAACGGTTTAGTCCATTTGATCTTTTTTGCAAACTTATTTATAGATTAAATATCGTATTTTATTAGATTTTGAAAGATTTCCATCTGAAAAATTTGAATTAATATGGGGTAATTATTGTGACGTTAATGCAAATAAAAAAGTTGAGTTTAGATTAGACTTGAATCCTGCAATTTATGCTAACATTTAGTGTTATGATTGAAATATGTATATTAAGTTTCTCTCTGCTGTTTTGTGTTTTCTCTCTGATTTCAGGATGGCAGCTGCGGGGCCGTTAGTGGCTGTTACTCGGGTTGTCATCCTGGATCAGAGAGGGAACGCGACAGTGTTAATTTGTGTGAAGAAGTTTTTGTGAATTGTATATTGTAAATTGTATTATTGCATCATCTCTTTTATCATCAGTATTCCTATGAATCATTTCAATCATTGCTTCATATATTATGTAACCCAGTGTTGGGCTCATCTCATTTCACTCATTGAACTTCATTATCACTCATTTTTCATCACTATGTATTTCGACAGACCATTAACACATTTTCATTCATGTAGGTCATAGGATACTTGACTGACCTTTCCTAAAGTAAAGAGGCTTTTTCCAATTTATTCGTTCATATACATTTATTGTTTCATAATTATTTCCGGCTTGGCCGGATGGTGGGGCTGGGGTCGGTGAGGAGTGGTACCGAAGGCTCTTACGTGCTTCAGCTCCATCATCTGGTTTCAGCTGTAGACTTCTTGACATGTTCCTGGCGGACCATCACGGGGGGTGCTCGGGCATGACCTGGGGTGGTTCGCTGGGAGCACCTTTTTTTTTTTTTTTGAAGGGTGATTTGTTAGCATTTATATTGAAGAAAAACAACCTCTTTATCATTTTACTAATTAAGATCCGCTACATTTAGGTCGGTGACTTTTTATTTGTTAAAACCGTTTCACTATTTCTATAATTCTATATATCTATTTCATTATCTACGTGCAGACGTGAACAGACTGTTACAAATTATATATTAACACATAAAACGTGCAGACGGTAAAAAGACTGTGTTTATTAATTAATTATAAAATAATTAGTTTTCTTCTTCCCTTACTATTGTTAAATATTATTTAAAGTCACCTTGTACTGTATGAAATCATTTAATTTCTTTTAAGCGGATACTTGGGGCGTTTTACACCCCAATTATGTGATAAATAAATTTTATGAAAAAGAAAAAAAATTCGCCTTTTACTAAAGATTTCCGTGCAGTGGAACATTCAATGAGTCTATAGACTTATTTCTGAAGTCCTGTTAATTCAGGATATGCGATAATGTGTCAATACATAAACCTTGGTGGCAGCTAGGCACCCGAGTCTAAATATATTGTTTGTTCTAAAAAATATGGAACGCTTCACGAATTTGCGTGTCATCCTTGCGCAGGGGCCATGCTAATCTTCTCTGTATCGTTCCAATTTTAGTATATGTACTGCCGAAGCAGTACGAAAAAGGACGTTGCCATAATGCTGTATATATGTGTTGCTATCTGATGCACACTTTTGCAGGTTCAAATGCGCGCTAAAATGCCCGTATGCGTGTGTTCCGCCTCAGATACTTACCTAGAGGTATTTCGGCCGGCAGTGTATATTCGCTTTCTACGGTCGCAGCGTACTAGGATACGCGAATGAGATGCCGACATCGTTTCAATCGCGTGCAACGGAACAGAAGAGCGCAGCTGTGAATGGTAAATGTTAAACATTGCGACGCACTGTACTAATTTTACCAGTCTATTTTTAGCCACGACGTGTTGTGTTTTCCGAACAAAAGCTGTACGTATACAATAGCTTCACTATTAATAGCGTTTTCCAGCCAATAGCTGTGCGTTTACAATGGCTTCACTATTAAGGTTGGTCATAATATACTAAATAGTTTCCCTGTATAATTCAATGTAAAAGCGCGACAACTTTAAGCGAAAATAAGTGCAACATTTTTCATTACTTCGGTACGTAGTACGCTCATTACAAAGCGAGTTTACAAAATCTCTAGCATAGTCTCTTTTCTACCTGGTTTAATTCTTTTCAACAATATTATCAGAGTTTCTATTCTATCACTAAATCATGGAAGCCTCCATCTTTTCTTTTTCCTGACAACCTGATTTATAAACTAGAACATGGAGTTAAAAATAGAAACTATAAATATTAACGGATTTACATCCAAACATAAACAAACTTTTATTAAAGATAATATTTCAACTAACAAAATAAACATATTATGCATACAAGATACACATGTAGATAATTACAAAATGTCGAAACAAATTTAAAATCTAATATCAAAAGAATACTTTTATGTATGGAATTTTTCTAATAATCTTTCTTGCGGATGCTGTATAATAGTAAATTATACGAATATTATATGTCCTAAATTTCAAATTGATTTTGATGGTCGTTTTATTTCCTTAGATATACAATACTTAAATGATTATTTTAAAATTTGTAATATTTATGCACCGAATATACCAGGTGACAGAAATAAAAATTTTGAATCAATAAAACATTATTTAGTGTCATCAAACAAATTAATTATTTTAGGAGACTTTAACTTCATTTTAAACCCACTCTTAGGTAAAATAGGAGGTACATTTATTGATACAATAAAAGATTGTGAAGTTTTAAAACAAATAGTTGAAACATTTAAAATAACAGATATTTATAGACATCTTAATCCAGATAAAGTAATAACAACTTGGAGTAGGAAATGTTTAACAGAATCTATTGCATGTCGTTTGGACAGACTTTATACTGAAAAGTCACTTATTGAACAATGTAAAAACGTAGATATTATTCCATGTCAAATTTTCAGATCATGATTTTGTTAGTTTTACTATAAATTTGGAAAATAATAATACAACGGATAGCATAAACATTGGTAAATCATACTGGAAATTAAACAATTCAATTTTTGAAGATGAAGATTTTGTCTCTGCTTTTAAATATTATTTTAAAATTATCAATTGAACTGAAAATATTACTTAAGAGTGGTGGGACATTTTAAAAACACAAATTAAAGACTTCTGTATTGATTATAGAAGTAAAAAAATAAAAAATCTTTTGATGAAATAAAAAAACTAGTTAAACAATATAAACATTGTATTGATATTTCGGACAAAATCGATATTAAAAATAAATTAAATAAACTTTAAGACAATTTATAAAAAGGGGCATATATAAGAAGTAAAATACATATTTTAAATAATAATGAAAACTCGAGTACATTGTATCATAACAAGGAATTTAAAAATGGTAATAACACAATTATACACCATATTATTGATGGTGGAGTTCATAAAAAATCAACTGATGATATTTTAAATTATTTTAAATCTTTTTATAAAGAACGATATACAGAAGAGGAAGTAGATACATCCATAAATGATAAATTTTTAAATAATTTACCTCAAGTGTCAAATGATGATAATAATATGTTAAGCAGCACTATATCATTCGAAGAAATTGAACTAGCCTTAAAAAACATGGACCATACTAAAAGTTCAGGTAGTAAATGTTTAACTTCCTTTATTTACATGCAATTTTTCCATTTATTTTGGGAATATTTTATTACAGTTATACAATACATGCTTTGATTTAGGTTACATGTCAGAATCGCAAAAAATATCATACATTACATTATTATGTAAAGATACGAATAATAAAACATCTTTAAAAAATTATAGACCGATATCTCTTTTAAACATTGATAGAAAATTTTTATCAAAAATATTATCAAATAGATTAGGTAAAGTGTTAGACTCCATAAGTGGCATTTCACAAACCTGTTCAATTCTATATTTGATATTGTTCATTTAATTAGAAATATAATAGATTATGTTGATAAAAAAATATTAGTGCTTGTTTTATTTGTCTAGACCAGGAGAAGGCATTCGATAGGGTCTCATGGTCTTACTTATATACTACACTTACTGCATTTAGGTTTTCTGATACTTTTATTAAATAGATTCAAGTTCGATATACACATATCAAGTCATCAGTCATTGTTAATGGTCATATTTCTGACCCTTTTCCTTATTCTGTTCGTCAAGGCTGTTTTTTATCACCTCTTCCATATGTTATATGTTTAGAACCATTTGCTAAAATAATACAAGATGATCATAATATAAATGGTATACAAACACCCGGAAATAAATTTCATGTTAAAAAGTCTTTATATGCCGATGATAATACATCGGTATTAACAGCTGACAAATCTGTTTCATTTCTTTCGTCATGTTTCTGAATTTCAAAAAGTTTCAGGTTCAAAAATAAATTATAATAAAAGTTGCGGAATATTTTTAGGTAAATGGAAAAACAGATCTGACCATCCATTTGGCATATCATGGGTGAACAATGTTAAATTACTTGGATATAAATTTGGCCATGATTTAAATGATGATGATATGTTCAATGACTCGTATATTAATTTCTCAAATACATTAAATTTGTGGTCTAATAAATGTAAATCTTTTAAAGGTAAAAGTTCTGTTTTAAATACATATGTAGTATCAAAAGTTCTGTATTTTGTTCAATGTCAAACAATTCCGAGTCACTATATTAATATGATACAAAAAAGTTGTTTTTTAGTTTATATGGGGCAGTGTTTTGAACCAATAGCTCGAAAAACGTTATTTTTAGACTTCACTTTAGGTGGCCTTCGGGTACCTAATGTTCAACAAAGAATTAATGCATTTTATTTATCACACTTATTTAAACTGTTAAATGATTATAATTCTCCTTGGGTATATTTTACAAGGTATTGGATAGGTATGCAACTTAGAAAATTTAATCCTTTATTACCTAGTAACAGTGAACCCCACAGTGAATTTATTCCTTCTTTTTATGTTGAATGTTTAAAAGTATTTCGTAAATTTATAAAAGATGTTAAAACTGAAAATTTTAAACAGTGGTCTGTAAAAGAAATATATGCATTTTTAATAAATCCAAATAATGAATACATTCCGAAATGTAATAAGGAATTTCAATCAATTGATTTTAAAAATACATTTAGAAATATATTTTCCATGGAAGTTGATCCTGTGTGTAGAAATACTTGCTTTAAATTAGCGCATTATGTTGTATATGTAAATAAATATTTACATGATAAAAAGTTTAACCAGGCGAAAAAGAAATGTACTTTTGTAATTGTGATGAAACTGTCCAACATTTATTTATAGATTGTTTGTTTACCTCCCCTATAAATAAAACTGTATTATATTTAATTGATATACTTACGATTGAAAACATTAATATTAATCCTAAATGGTTCCAGTTTTTTGATGTAAAATATGTTGGAAGTACTGAATTAAAATATGTATATTTAGTATTTTTGTCAGAATCAAGACATATTATTTGGACATGTAGGAATTCTGTTATACATGAAAAAGTAATATTATCTCCCTTAGACTTAATTATTAAATTTCTAAATAGAATAAAATTCAGAATTACATTAGATTTTCATCGATTAAACAATGACTTCTTTTATTTATATTGGGGTGGATTATGCCCTACAACTAATGAAACAGTAGTATTCCATGCAGATTTTGATTACAAAAATTACGTAAAATTTCTATAAATGCAAATATTTAATATTGTATATTTCATTTTCGTTCTGCTGTTTGCGTTTTCTCTCTAATTTCAGGATGGCGGCTGCGGGGCCATTATTGGCTGTTACTCGGGTTGCCATCCTACTAGATCAGAGAGGCAACGCGACAGTGGTTATCTTGTGTTAAGAAGTTGTTGTGAATTGTTACATGTATATTGTTAATTGTATTCTTGTATCATCTCTTTTATCATCAGTATTCCTATAAGCCATTTCAATAATTTTTCCATATATTATGTAACCCAGTATTGGGCGCATCCCATTTCACCCATTGAATTTCATGATCACTCATTTTTCATCACTATGTATTTCGACATACCATTAACACATTTTCAATCATGTAGGACATAGGATACTTTACTAATCTTTCCTCAAGTAAAGAATTTTTTTCAAAATTATGTATTAATGTACACTTTTTGTGTTTCACACTTATTTCAGGCTTAGCTAAATGGTGGGGCTGGAGCGGGTGAGGAATGGTACCGAAGGCTCTCACGTGCTTCAGCTCCATCATCTGGTGCAGCTGTAGACTGTCTTATATGTTCCTGGCGGACCATCAAGGGAAGTGCCCGGGCATGACTTGGGATGGTTCGCTTGGAACACCTTTTTCTTTTCCTTTGTTATGTACTTAAGTATTCTGTTTATTGTTCATGATGGTTTTTAAGGAAGTGTGAATTGTTATTTTTTATATTTATTGAATATTACCTCTTTATTATTAACTAATTAAGATCCGCTTCATTTAGGTTGGTGACTGTCTATTTGTTAAAACCGTTTTCTATTTCTCAAGTTATATCTATTTATTATATTACATACACGCAGACGTGTAAAAACTGTAACAACTTAAACATCTATATACTAAACGTGCAGACGGTGGAAAGACTGTGTAATTAATTATTATAAAATAATTCCTTTTCTTAATTCATTATTAATGTTAAACTATTTACTAAAGTCACCTTGTTCTGTACATATTCATTTAATTGTTTTAAGCGGATACTTGGGGCGTTATACACCCCAAATATGTGATAAATACATTTTATGAAAAAGAAAAAAATAAATCTTTCTCAAGTCTTTATTGAAACTTACCTGGTACAGGGAATATTCGTGTTTTTTGTCTCAGGGTTGGTCGTTTATTCATAAACGGGCGAAATGTCAGCGATTAGTAGCAATTTTAGGTCGTTGGATGGGAATGCAATATACCAGAGTATCGTACAGAGGCCTGTTAAAATACAGGGCCAAAGTGGATCTTCACTTGTGAACGTTATCAACTTGATCAGGAGTCTCGGGGTCACGGAGAATGATGTCGATGCGGTCTCCAGTAACCTTCCGGGTTCCATGGCAATTGATGTGGTGTTCACGGAGCAAGATAAGTTGACTAATTTTCTTGCTAGTATGAAGTCAGACGAAATAGTTTTTCAGAAACTGAGATATAAATTAAAGTCGTATGGGAGCCAAGTAGTACACATTAGAGTCCATTGACTTCATCAGTAATCAGATTTTGGAAGATTTTTTCTCACAGTTTGGCATTGTGTTAAAGATTGAGCTTAAAAAATTAAGTGTCGGTGATTTTGTAACTGTGTCCGGTGTACGACTCGTCACAATAGAAATGTCACAGAAATCAAAATCCAAAATCAATTTCGAATGTGGAAACAAGGCCCTGTTGACAATGCGGGGACGGCCTCTTTTGTGCTTGAGGTGCATGCAGCTCGGGCACGTGGGGAGGGACTGTCCCGGCAAGTTCATTAGGCCGACAGTCTCTCAGTTATAAAACAGGCCTCGGAGGTGGCGAAGCCTGTTGAGAGTACAGGTTCTTTATCGACGTGGACGGATGTGGTCCGGAAGGGGAAGAAGGCGAAGAAGGCCCCGAGACGCAGGACGCGGCCCCTGCTACTTCTCCTCCTGGTGACCAGACGCCGTCTCCAGTCACTACAGAAATGCCAGTGGTTGAGACCAAGGAAATGGAAGTAAGTTATGGTACTGCAAAACGGAAATTAGGGACAGAGGAATCAACCCCAATGCCCCGTTAAAGGGTAGATAGTGGGGTCGAACAGGTTGAGAGTGGGGGGATAGATACGTCTGAAATGCTATCTCCAGACTCCATCTATGATGGTATGTTGGCGACTCAGTCCCCCCATATAATGTAGTGTTTGTATTGATTAGACTCATAAATGGACTTGATTGTTGCACAACGAATTTCTTTATATTAAAAATTGCCTGGCAACAAACCGCATGCTTTATGGACTTCGAAAATGCTTATTCCTTTTTCTACATCTATGTAGTTATTCATATAGTTAATTGCGCTATTCCCATAATTGTTAAAGGTTTAAAAATCTGTAAGCATAAATACATTTATGTAAATATATATATATCATATTGAACTTTTCCCATAAAATGTTTTAACATTGTAAAACTCTACATGAATATATACATGTTTGAACATGTTTCAGTTCTATCCAGCTTTTTTGTGTACACATTTGTTAATATGTGTGGGATTATCTCCCCTTCTATAAACATGTCTTTTTCGTACACATTTCGTTTCAACCAGTTTCAGATTATGTTGTTTTACGATCTCGATTTATCTCACAAATATATTACGTCTGCTTTATTTATTAGCTGCCAATGCTCGTGTATCCCGCCCCACTTTTATTTTGCTATCGACTGCTTATTTGCACGTAGTCTGAATGTTCGCTTTAAATCTTTATCGATACACTTCTATCCGTATGCTAAGGTTTATTTTCACTGCTCCGATAGAAATAAATGCCCGATAACGTTTATATTGTGGTCGCAGCCATCTTTAATTGTACATGTACTTTTCTGGATTATTTCTAGCTCATGTAATGTCTGTCCTGTATGTTTCGGTGTAATGGATAGTGTTATAAAAATAACCAACGTTTTTAAAACGTTGGTGTCGTTCATTGTACAAGTTATTTTTTAGATTATTTCAAAACTTACAAGAATGTCTTTAATAATTCATAGTTTTAACATAAATGGATTTAGATCTAGAACAAGTCAGCAGACTATTGAAGATTACATTTTGCAAAATAAGCCTGCCATTTTATGTATACAGGAAACACATATAGACATTTACTCCGAAGCCAAACATTTAGAACATTTTATCTCCAAAGATTATAAATATATTTGGAGTTTTTCATATGTAAATAAGTCATGTTGTTATGTACTATTATTACTGATAAAAATAGTATTTGCCATAGTTTTCAAACTGATTATGATTGTCGTTTTATATAATATGCAGATGTTGAGTTTGTAAACACAAATTTCAGGGTATGTAACATTTATGCTCCCAATGCCCCTGGAGATAGAAATATTTATTTTTTCTCCATTAAGAATATTTGGTTAGTTCTTATCATCTAGTTGTTATTGGAGATTTCAATTTTGTTCTGAATCCTAAGTTAGATAAATCAGGAGTAGATACTGATAGACTTCGTATTGGCTGTGCTGTTTTCAAACATATAATTAATAAATATAAATTAAAAGATGTCTTTCGACATTGGTATCCTAAACAAACCACTACAACATGGAGTAGAATATCTATTAAAAATAATTAATTCGTTGTAGACTAGATAGGATTTATGTGTCGAATTTATTAATTGGTAATTTTATTGAGTCTTCCATTAAACCTTGCATTTATTCAGACCATGATTTTGTAAATGTAATTATTAATTTAAACAACTCTAATGAAACAATTTATATTGGAAATTCCTTTTGGAAATTAAATAATTCAATTTTAAATGATGATGAATTTATTTTAGCCTTTGAGATTTATTTTAAAATAATAAGTAGAACGAAAGGTATTACTTTAGATTGGTGGGATAGAATTTAAAATAAAATAAAAGAATTTTGTATTGATTACTCTAAATCAAAGGAATCTAATGCATACAAAGAAATAAAACTATTTATTAAAACTTACCATAATTCACAAGATATTGAAGAAAAAATTAATATTAAAAATCAACTTGAAAATTTACAAAATAATATATATGATGGTTCCTACATAAGAAGCGAAATCAATATGCTGAATAGCAATGAAAATGCTTCAAATTATTTTTATGATAAACAATTTCAATGATATTTTAAAAACTTTTCATTCATTTTATTTGTATACTGATGAACCTGTTGACCCTTCTTTAAACTCTAAGTTTTTAAATAACCTACCTAAAATTTCCAATGTTGATAATGCTATGTTGAGCCAACCTCTTACTCTGGATGAGATTTTCTCTACATTAAAGGAAATGGATCATACTAATTCTCCAGGTAGTGATGGGCTTACTTCTTTGATATATGTTAAATTCTTTCATCTGTATTTATTAAATACTTGTTTTGAATCTGGCCATATGTCAGAATCCCAAAAATTATCTTATATAACATTACTTTGCAAAGATAACAGAAATAAAACAACTGTTAAAAATTATAGACCAATTTCACTTTTGAATATTGATAGGAAGATTTTGTCAAAGGTTTTGGCCACACGATTAGGAAAGGTTTTGCCCTCTATTATTGGAATAACTCAAACATGTTCAATACCTGGGAGGACTATTTTTGATAATATTCATTTACTTCGTAATATAATAAGTTATGTCGAGCAGAAAAACCTAACAGCTTGTTTTATCTGCTTGGACCAGGAGAAGGCCTTCGACCGTGTGTCATAACCTTTTCTGTTTAGCACTGTTCAATCATTTGGCTTAAATGACTCTTTTATACATTGGATTAAGGTCTTGTATCAAGACATAAGGTCATCCGTCATTGTAAATTGACATATTTCTGACCCATTTGCATTGACAAGATCAGTCCGTCAGGGCTGTTCATTATCACATCTCCTTTATGTTTTATGTTTAGAGCCCTTTGCTAAGGTTTTTCAAGATGACCCGCATATAAATGGTATCAACATTCCTGGTGGGAAGTTTCATTTGAAAATGTCACTTTATGCTGATGACAATACCACCTGTCTATCAGATGAAAAGTCAATTTCCTTATTTTTTAAACATGTGTCAGACTTTGAAAAGGTTTCGGGGTCAAGGGTAAATTATAAGAAAAGCTGTGGAATGTTTTTGGGGAAAAGGAAGTCAAGGTCTGATCATCCTTTCGGCATTTCTTGGGGAAAAAATTGCAAGTTATAAGGTTGCAGGTTTGGTTATGGTTTAACAGATGATGAATTATTTCATGATTTATTATCTAATTTTGAAAGAATTCTTAATTTATGGAAATCTCGTAGTAAATCGTATAAGGGTAAAAGTTCGATTTTGAACACATTTGTATTTTCAAAACTTATATATTTTATACAAGCTCAAATTGTACCTAGTCATTAAATAAACATGTTTCAAAAACGTTGCTTCAACTTTATATGGGGTAGAAAATTAGAGCCTATATCTCGCAAAACATTGTATTCACACATGTTAAAAGGTGGACTTAATGTTCCAAATTTAGAATTTAAAATCTATTCATTCTATCTATGTCATATTTTGAAAATAATTAATAACTACAATACTCCTTGGGTAGAATTTGCTATTTATTGGACAGGTTTGCGATTGGAGATATATAATCCTTCAATTGCATCTAATAATATTCCTCATAGTGAAATTATTCCCCCTTTTTATGTTAAAAGTTTAAGTGTATTTACACATTTTGTGGAAAACTGTAAATCAAATGTTAATTTTTTCTGGACTGTTTAAGAGATTTATAATTACTTTATTGAAAATATGAATATTGAACCAAAATGTTTATGGGATTGTTAATTTGTAGATTTTAATAATAGCTTTAAAAATGTTTTTTTCAAATGCAGTAGATCCTTAGTGTAGGAACACATGGTTTTCCATTGTTCATAATGCTCTTTTAACCGACCAATATCTTTTTTCAAGAAATATGATAAGATCTAGTTAATGCACATTTTGTTCGAAACCAGAAACTATAGATCATTTATTTGTTGAGTGTTATTTTTCAACATCAATAAATAATGTCGTATTATTCTTAATGCATGTATTAACTGCAGACAATCATATACTGTCTCTCAAACAATGTCATTATCTTAATGTTGATCATTCATATAATAAGGAAATTAATTATGATTTTCTAATTCTGCTGTCGGAGTCAAGAAAAATAATTTGGAGAACTAGAAATGATGTAAAATTTGACAACTAACTGTTTAGTCCATTTGATCTTATTTGCAAATTTATTTATAGATTAAAATATCGCATTTTATTAGATTTTGAAAGATTTCCACCTGAGAAATTTGAATAAATATGGAGTAATTATTGTGACGTTAATGCAAATAAAAAAGTCGAGTTTAGATTAGACTTGAATCCTGCAATTTATGCTAACATTTAGTGTTATGATTGAAATATGTATATTACGTTTCTCTCTGCTGTTTTGTGTTTTCTCTCTGATTTCAGGATGGCATCTGCGGGACCGTTAGTGGCTGTTACGCGGTTTGTCATCCTGGATCAGAGAGGGAATGCGACATTGTTAATTTTGTGTGAAGAAGTTTTTGTGAATTGTATATTGTAAATTGTATTATTGCATCATCTCTTTTATCATCAGTATTCCTATGAATCATTTCAATCATTGTTTTATATATTATGTAACCCAGTGTTGGGCTCATCTCATTTCACTCATTGTATTTCATTATCACTCCTTTTTCATCACTATGTATTTCGACATACCATTAACACATTTTCATTCATGTAGGTCATAGGATACTTGACTAACCTTTCCTTAAGTAAAGAGGCTTTTTCCAATTTATTCGTTAATATACATTTATTGATTCATAATTATTTTCGGCCTGGCCGGATGGTGGGGCTGGGGCGGGTGTGGAGTGGTACCGAAGGCTCCCACGTCCTTCAGCTCCAGCATCTGGTTTCAGCTGTTGACTTCTTGACTTGTTCCTGGCGGACCATCACGGGGGGTGCTCGGGCATGACCTGGGGTGGTTCTCTGGGAGCACCGTTTTTCTTTTGTTTGAAGTGTGATTTGTAAGCATTTATATTAAATAAAAACAACCTCTTTATCATTTTAATAATTAAGATTCGCTACATTTAGGTCGGTGAGTTTTTATTTGTTAAAACTGTTTCACTATTTCTCTAATGCTATATAATATATATTGCATTATCTACGTGCAGACGTGAAAAGACTGTTACAAATTATATATTAATACATAAAACATGCAGACGGTAACAAGACTGTGTTTATCAATTAATTATAAACTATTTAGTTTTCTTTTTTCCTTACTATTGTTAAATATTATTTAAAGTCACATTGTACTTTTTAAATTAATTTAATTTCTTTTAAGCGGATACTTGGAGTGTTTGACACCCCAATTATGTGATAAATAAATTTTATGAAAAAGAATTTTTGTTCGAGTCTTTATTGAAACTTTTCTGGTACAGGGAATACTTCGAACGTGTTTTTTGTCTCAGGGTTGGTCGTTGATTCATAAACGGGCGAAATGTCAGCGATTAGTAGCAATTTTAGGTCGCTGGATGGGAATGCAATATGCGAGAGCATCCTACAGAAAACTGTTAAAATACAGGGCCAAAGTGGGTCTTCACTTGTGAACGTTATCAACTTGATCAGGAGTCTCGGGGTCACGGAGAATGATGGCGATGCGGTCTCCAGTAACCTCCGGGTTCCATGGCATATGATGTGGTGTTCACGGAGCCAGATAAGTTGAATACTTTTCTTGCTAGTATGAAGTCAGACGAAATAGTTTTTCAGAAACTGAGATATAAATTTGAGTCGTATGGAAGCCAAGTAGTACACATTAAAGTCCATTGGCTACCCAGTTTCATTAGTAATCCGATTTTGGAAGTTTGTTTTGTCACAGTTTGGCATTGTGTTTAAGATTGAGCTGGAAAAATTAAGTGTCGGTGATTTTGTAACTGCGTCAGGTGTACGACACGTCACAATGGAAATTTCACAGAAATAAAAATCCAAAATACCACATTTAATCAATTTCGAATGTGGCAACAAGGTCCTGTTGACAATGCGGGGACGGCCTCCCTTGTGCTTGAGGTGCATGCAGCTCGGGCACGTGGGGAGGGACTATCCCGGCAAGGTAATCAGGCCGACAGTCTCTCTTTCAGTTGGAAACAGGCCTCGGAGGTGGCGAAGCCTGTTGAGGGTACAGGTTCTTTATCGACGTGGACGGATGTGGTCCAGAAGAGGAAGAAGGCGAGAAAGGCCCCCGAGACGCAGGACGCGGCCCCTGCTACTTCTCCTCCCGGTGACCAGACGCCGTCTCCAGTCACTACAGAAATGCCATTGGTTGAGACCAAGGAAATGGAAGTAAGTGAGGGTACTGCAAAACGGAAATTAGAGAAAGAGGAGGACTTTTACCCAATGCCCCGTAACAGGGTAGTTTGTGGGGTCGAACAGGTTGAGAGTGGGGGGATAGATACGTCTGAAATGCTATCTCCAGACTCCATCTATGATGGTATGTTGGCGACTCAGTCCCCCCATAGAATGTAGTGTTTGTATTGATTGGACTCATAAATGGACTTGATTGTTGCATAACGGATTTCTTTATATTAAAAATGGCCTGGAAACAAACCGCATGCTTTATTTACTTCGAAATTGCTTATTCCTTTTTCTACATCTATGTAGTTATTCATATAGTTAATTGCACTATTCCCATAATTGTTAAAGGTTTAAAAATCGGTAAGCATAAATACATTTATGTAAATATATATACATTATATTGACTTTTTCCCATAAAATGTTTTAACATTGTAAAACTCTACATGAATATATACATGTTTGAACATGTTTCAGTTCTATCCAGCCTTTTTGTGTACACATTTGTTAATATGTGTCGGATTAACTCCCCTTCTATAAACATGTCTTTCTCGTACACATTTCGTTTACACCAGTTTCAGATTATGTTGTTTTACGATCTCGATTTATCTCACAAATATATTTCGTCGGCTTTATTTCTTAGCTGCCAATGCTCGTGTTTTCCGCCCCACTTTTATTTTGCTTTCGTCTGCTTATTTGCACTTAGTCTGAATGCTCGCTTTAAATCTTGATCGATACACTTCTATCCGTATGCTAAGGTTTATTTTCACTGCTCCAATAGAATTAAATGACCGATAACGTTTATTTTGTGGTCGCAGCCATCGTTAATTTTACATGCACTTTCCTCGATTATTTCTAGCTCATGTAATGTAAGTCCTGTATGTTTCGGTGTAATGGATAGTGTTCTAAAAATAACTAACGTTTTAAAACGTTGGTGTCATTCATTGTGCAACTAATTTTTTAGATTATTTCAAAACTTACAATAATGTCTTAAATAATACATAGTATTAACATAAATGGATTTAGATCCAGAACAAAACAGCAGTATAATGACGATTACATTTTGCAATATAAGCCTGCCATTTTATGTATACAGGAAACACATATATACATTTACTCCAAAGCCAAACATGTAGAACATTTTATCTCCAAAGATTATAAATATATTTGGAGTTTTTCAAATGGAAATAAGTCATGTGGTGTATGTACTATTATTACTGATAAAGATATTATTTGCCATAGTTTTCAAACTGATTATGATGGTCGTTTTATATATGCAGATGTTGAGTTTGTAAACACAAATTTCAGGGTATGTTATATTTATGCTCCAAATGCACCTGGAGATAGAAATAATTATTGTTCCTCCATTAAGAAATACTTGGTTAGTTCTTATCATCTAGTTGTTATTTTAGATTTCAATTTTGTTCTGAATCCTAAGTTAGATAAATCAGGGTGAGATACTGATAGACTTCCTATTGGCTGTGCTGTTTTCAAACATATAATTAATAAATATAAATTAAAAGATGTCTTTAGACATTTGTATCCTAAACAAACCACTACAACATGGAGTAGAATTTCTATTAAAAAAGAATTAATTCGTTGAAGACTAGATAGGATATATGTGTCGAATTTATTAATTGGTAATTGTATTGAGTCTTCCATTAAACCTTGCATTTATTTAGACCATGATTTTGTAAATGTAATTATTAATTTAAACAACTCTAATGAAACAATTTATATTGGAAATTCCGATTGGAAATTAAATAATTCAATGTTAAATGATGATGAATTTATTTCAGCCTTTGAATTTTATTTTAAAATAATATGTAGAACGGAGGATATTACTTTAGATTGGTGGGATGGAATTAAAAATAAAATAAAATAATTTTGTTTTGATTACTCTAAATCAAAGAAATCTAATGCATACAAAGAAATAAAACTATGAATTAAAACTTACCATAATTCACAATATATTGAAGAAAAAAATACTATTAAAAATCAACTTGAAAATTTACAAAATAATATATATGATGGTTCCTACATAAGAAGCAAAATTAATATGCTGAATAACAATGAAAATGCTTCAAATTATTTTCATGATAAAGAATTTCAAAATGGTATCGTTAATACTATAACTCATATAATAGATGATGGTATGGACAAGAAATCATCAATGATATTTTAAAAACTTTTCATTCATTTTATGAAAATTTGTATACTGATGAACCTGTTGACCCTTCTTTAAACTCTAAGTTTTTAAATAACCTACCTAAAATTTCCAATGTTGATAATGCTATGTTAAGCCAACCTCTTACTCTGGATGAGATTTTCTCTACATTAAAGGAAATGGATCATACTTAGTCTCCAGGAAGTGATGGACTTACTTCTTTGATATATCTAAAATTCTTTCATCTGTTTGGTGATATGTTATTGTATTTATTTAATACTTGTTTTGAATCTGGCCATATGTCAGAATCACAAAAATTATCTTATATATCATCACTTTGCAAAGATAACAGTAATAAAACATCTGCCAAAAATTATAGACCAATTTCACTTTTGAATATTGATAGGAAGATTTTGTCAAAGGTTTTGGCCACACGATTAGGAAAGGTTTTGACCTCTATTATTGGAATAACTCAAACATGTTCAATACCTGGGAGGACTATTTTTGATAATATTCATTTACTTCGTAATATAATAAGTTATGTCGAGCAGAAAAAACCTAACAGCTTGTTTTATCTGCTTGGACCAGGAGACGTCCTTCGACCGTGTGTCATGGCCTTTTCTGTTTAGCACTCTTCAATCATTTGGCTTTAATGACTCTTTTATACATTGGATTAAGGTCTTGTATCAAGACATAAGGTCATCCGTCATTGTAAATGGACATATTTCTGAGCATTGACAAGATCAGTCCGTCAGGGGTGTTCATTATCACATCTCCTTTATGTTTTATGTTTAGAGCCCTTTGCTAAGGTTATCCAAGATGACCCACATATAAATGATATCAAAACTCTTGGTGGAAAGTTTCATGTGAAAATTGTCCTTTATGCTGACAATATCACCTGTCTATCAGATTAAAAGTCAATTTCTTTATTTTTTAAACATGTGTCAGACTTTGAAAAGGTTTTGGGGTCAAGGGTAAATTATAAGAAAAGCTGTGGAATGTTTTCGGGGAAATGGAAGTCAAGGTCTGATCATCCTTTCGGCATTTCTTGGGGAACAAATTGCAAGTTATAAGGTTACAGGTTTGGTAATGATTTAACAGATGATGATCTATTTCATGATTTATTATCTAATTTTGAAAAAATTTCTTAATTTATGGATATCTCGTGGTAAATCGTATAAGGGTAAAAGTTCGATTTTGAACACATTTGTATTGTCAAAACTTATATATTTCATACAAGCTAAAATTGTACCTATTCATTAAATAAACATGTTTCAAAAACGTTGCTTCAACTTCATATGGGGCAGAAAATTAGAGCCTATATACCGCAAAACATTGTATACACACATGTTAAAAGGTGGACTTAATGTTCCAAATTTAGAATTAAAAATCCATTCATTCTATCTATGTCATATTTTTAAAATAATTAATAACTACAATACTCCTTGGGTAGAATTTGCTGTTTATTGGACAGGTTTGCAATTGAAGAAATATAATCCTTCAATTGCATCTAATAATATTCCTCATAGTGAAATTATTCCCCCTTTTTATGTTAAATGCTTAAGTGTATTTACAGATTTTGTGGAAAACTGTAAATCAAATGTTAATTCTTTCTGGACTGTTATAGAGATTCATAATAACTTTATTGAAAATATGAATATTGAACCAAAATGTGTTAGGGATTGTAAATTTGTAGATTTTAATAATAACTTTAAAAATGTTTTTTCAAATGCAGTAGATCCTGAGTGTAGGAACACATGTTTTTTCATTGTTCATAATGCTCTTTTAGCCAACCAATATCTTTTTTCAAGAAATATGATAAGATCTAGTAAATGCGCATTTTGTTCGAAACCAGAAACTATAGATCATTTATTTGTTGAGTGTTATATTTCTACATCTATAAATAAAGTCGTATTATTCTTAATGCATGTATTAACTGCAGACAATCATAAACTGTCTCTCAAACAATTTCATTATCTTAATGTTGATCATTCATATGATAAGGAAATTAATTATGTTTTTCTAATCCTGCTGTCGGAGTCGAGACGAAAAATTTGGAGAACTAGAAATGATGTAAAATTTGTCAATAAACTGTTTAGTCAATTCGATCGTATTTGCAAACTTATTTATATATTAAAATATCGCATTTTATTAGATTTTGAAAGATTTCCATCTGAGAAATTGGAATTTATATGGGGTAATTATTGTGACGTTAATGCAAATAAAAAAGTCGAGTTTAGATTAGACTTGAATCCTGCAATTTATGCTAACATTTAGTTTTATAATTGAAATATGTGTATTAAGTTTATCTCTGCTGTTTTGTGTTTTCTCTCTGATTTCAGGATGGCAGCTGCGGGGCCGTAAGTGGCTGTTACTCGGGTTGTCATCCTGGATCAGAGAGGGAACGCGACAGTGTTAATTTTGTGTGAAGAAGTTTTTGTGAATTGTATATTGTAAATTGTAGTATTGCATAATCTCTTTTATCACCAGTCTTCCTATGATTCATTTCAATCATTGTTTCATATATTTTGTAACCCAGTGTTGGGCTCATCTCATTTCACTCATTGAATTTCATTATCACTCATTTTTCATCACTATGTATATCGACATACCATTAACACATTTTCATTCATGTAGGTCATAGGATACTTGACTAACCTTTCCATATGTAAAGAGGCTTTTTCCAATTGATTCGTTAATAGCAGAACTGAAAAATAATTTCAGATATTGTCTTATTACCAAACTACCTGCTTTGAATAATGTAACAAGTAACGTAGATTTGAATAACAGATCAGCAATAGATAATATGTTGACTGAGTTTACATCAATTATACATGATGTTACAGATCCTTTATTTCGCAAGGATGTTACAATTACTAAAAATGTCTCGTTTAACCAAACCAAAAATGTAGATGATAAGCCATGGTTTGACCTTGATTGTGAACGCTCAAGTCAGTTGTATATTGACGCATTGTGTAATTTCAACTGTTATAAATCATCTGCACATAGAGAGCAATTATGCATTTTTTAAAAAAAGATATAAGCTTTTAGTTAAGAAAAAGCGAAATTGTTATAAATTTCAACAAATTAAGGAAATTGAAAAGTTGAGATTGTCCAAACCTAAAGAGTTTTGGAAATATTTTAAAAGCAAAAATGTTGTTAATCATAAATTGTCTTTATACTATTTCTTTAAACACTTTTCCGATTTTGGAAACGATATATTTCAAAATGTTAATACTGAGTCTGAGAATTTTGCCTCAACTAATGATTTTGATTGTTGTGATGATGCTGATGATAGTTTGGACCAGTCAATATCTGTAAATGAAATTTTAGAAGCTGTAAAATCATTGAAGCGAGGGAAAGCCTATGGGAATGATTTTCTACTAAACGAGTTTTTTATTGAAGCTATTGATATTTTGTTATCTCACTTATGTGATATATTTAATAAAATATTAGTAGGCGGATTTGTTCCAAGTTATTGGTGTGAGGCTGTTATTATACCTCTGCATAAAAAGGGAGATTAAAATAATGTTAACAACTATCGTGGTATAACTTTACTTAGTTGTTTATCAAAAATATTCACATCTATATTAAATAAACGAATAAACACCTATTGCGAGGAAAATTGTATTTTATCTGATGCTCAATTTGGATTTAGAAAAGGTAAATCTACTACTGATGCTTTATTTGTTTTATCGTCTATAGTACAGAAGTATATTGATGATAATAAACGTTTGTATTGTGTATTTGTGGATTTAAAAGAAGCCTTCGACAGCGTGTACAGAAATTGTCTGTGGTTTAAATTATATAAAAAGGGTATACGAGGTAAACTATTGCGCATCGTTAAAGATATGTATAATAAAGTTAAATCATGCATTAAGCTATGTAATAATTATTCCGATTTTTTCGAATCTGCTGTTGTTTTACGTCAAGGGGAGGTAACCTTGCCGATTTTATTTTCCCTGTTTATAGATGATTTCGATTTATTTCTACAACAAGATATAAATGGTGGTTTAGAATTGAATGATATTATATTGATATTGTTGCTACTTGCCGATGATATGGTAATTCTTGGTAATTCGCCTGAAGAGATTAACAGAAGTTTAATTTTATTACATTGTTATTGTACTAAATGGAGTCTAGATGTTAATTTAGACGAAACGAAAGTTATGGTTTTAAGAAAAAGAGGCGGACTGTTGCAATCAGAGAATTTTGTATATAATGGCTCCCCACTGGAAGTGGTAAATGATTATAATTATTTAGGAACAGTTTTCAATTATACTGGTAATTTTGCACTGAACCAAGAACAACTAGTGGGTAAAGCTCTTAAAGCTTTGAATGTTTTATTGATTAATTGTAACAAATATAAATTGAAGCCAAAACTACTTTGTCAATTGTTTGACTCTTTTGTTGGATCTACCTTATGTTATGCGGCAGATATTTGGGGCTACGGTAAATGTAAAGTTATTGAAAGGGTTCACCTAAAGTTTGTAAAAGGATACTTAATGTAAATATCATAACTTCAAATGCTGCTGTATATGGCGAATTGGCACGTTATCCATTGTATATTGTCAGAAATGTTAAGATAATTAAATATTGGTTTCGTTTACTTGAAACTGATAATATGATCCTCAAAGAAGTGTTTAATATGTGCCTAGTTGATTGTAATAATGGCAAAAACAATTGGTTAACTAAGGTTAAACATTTGTTATTTCAGTACGGTTTTAACTATGTTTGGAGTGATCCATTTTGTGTCAGTAGTAAATCATTTATACCAGTGTTTAAACAGAGAGTGATTGATAATTTCATACAATTATGGCATGTCGACAAGGATAATAATGGTGTGTTAACTTTGTATGTAAATCTTAAAGTAAATTTTGAGTATGAAGCATATTTAAATATATTGCCTAGTAACCTTAGATTCTTTATTAGCAAAATAAGAATGTGTTCTCACCCATTGCGTATTCATACTGGTAGATATGGTGTTAATAGAGTTGAAAGAAATGAACGTTATTGTACATATTGTGATATGCATGATTTGGAAGACGAATATCATTTTGTACTTATATGTCCAAGATATAATGATATTAGACAAAATATATCAAACGATACTATTGTTTTAATTTGAGTGTTATTAAATTCATTGAATTGTTAAATAATAATTGTAAGAATGTTCTGAAAAACCTAGCTCTTTATATTAAATTAGCACTTTCTCATAGAACTGCTATTACTTATAATTAAACATCAGTTCATCCTCTTATAGTTATGTAATTGTTAAATTGAATGTGCTTCTCTTTTGTCCACTGTGACATTATATTATGTTTGTAATATATGAATTTATGTAATGATTATGTACTTATTGTACAAGTCATAAATAAACTTATGTTCTGTTCTGTTCTGTTTCAGCTGTAGACTTCTTGACTTGTTCCTGGCGGACCATCACGGGGGGTGCTCGGGCATGACCTGGGGTGGTTCGCTGGGAGCACCTTTTTTCTTTTTGTTTGAAGTGTGATTTGTTAGCATTTGTATTACATAAAAACAACCTCTTTATCATTTTACTAATTAAGATCCGCTACATTTAGGTCGATGACTTTTTATTTGTTAAAGCCGTTTCACTATTTATGTAATTCTATATAATATCTAGTTCATTATCTACGTGCAGACGTGAAAAGACTGTTTCAAAATATATATTAATACATAAAACGTGCAGGCGGTAAAAAGACTGTGTTTATCAATTAATTATGAAATAATAAGTTTTCTACTTTCCTTACTATTGTTAAATATTATTTAAAGTCACCTTGTATAAATTCATTTAATTTCTTATAAGCGGATACTTGGGGCGTTTTACACCCCAATTATGTGGTAAATAAAGTTTATGAAAAAGACAAATTTCGCCTTTTACTTAAGTCATAACCATGATTCAAGTCAATTTGCCGGCGAGTGACGGCGACGCTATTGTGCCGGGGATTTTGGAACGTTCTGTTAGAATTTTTAACCAAAAGGGAACTAGTGAGTTTGACGCGGTGAGGGCAATGATGAAGGCGGGGCTCGGGCCGGAAGACATCGAAAGAGTTTCTAAAGGTTTGTCGAATCAGACTGTCGAAGTTGTGTTGAAGAATAAAATTTGTTTGACAAAGCATATGGCGGTGGGATCGTCTTTGAGTGTTGGAGGTAGGTCTTTCGAGTTATCAACTTTAAACAAGAAGAACATAATGTTGAAAATTTATTGGCTGCCTGTCTACTTTGGCACTGGCAAATTAGGCCAAATATTTTCGAATTTCGGTAGAGTACTGAAAGTGAGTGACGAACACTTTACTTATGATGGATATCAAATTGCTACCGGGGTGAGGAGGGTCTTGTTGGAGGTGGAGGCAGAGAAGATGAGGTATAAACCTCATCTTCTTAACTTCAAATGCGGAGCTAGGGCGCTGGTGACCTTATACGGGCGCCCCCCCCTTGTGCCTACGGTGCCACACCGTCGGGCAAATTCGGAGGGAGTGCACGGGGCAGTTTACTGTCGCCCGGGAACTTGTTTCAGATGTATTGGCAAAGGATGCTGCTGTGACCGGGTCTTTGCAGAAAACGTCAGCGGAAGCAAAGGACAAGGCAGAACTTCTGGCAGCACAAAAATCTGTGCAGCCGAATGGTCTAAAGAGGACTCGGCGGTGCTGAGTTCAGCGCAGCCGGTGGTACAGAAGACTCAACCGGCAGTGCAGAGAGCCACACAGCCGAAGAAGCCAGTAAAAGTGCAGCCAGCAGTGTCAAAATCGACACAGCCGGCAGCTACGAACAAGCAACCGGCAGCACAAAAAGCCGTGCAACCGGAAGCAGTTAATAAAGCGAAACTGGCAGGGCAAAATCCTGCACAGCCTGTTTCGCAAATTACCACTGAAGCTGCAATAAGAAAGGTTAAGCCTTCTGTGGCAAAGAAGGATGAGTCATCGGCAGCACAAAAAGCGGCGCAGCCGGTGGAGTGGCCTCCAACGCCACAGGATGTCCAGATGGAGGAACGGTGGAATGATGACCCTGAGGAGAACGGCATGGACGTGGACAGTCGGGGTGAGCGACGGGGACGTTCCGAGGAGGAGGACCAGTCACAACTCCCAAGAAACAAATTCAGGAATACCCCGGACACAGCTTCGTCGCCGGAACACTCCGGGCTGTCCGGTATGTTAACAGACTCGAGTATGGATGAGCTGTTGGCGTCACAGTCGCCACACACATATTGAATGTAAATATGTATATAAATTAATTAACTAAAAATGCAAACAAAAAGTATAAAGTATAAAATTTCAAAAAAATATATCATATGTAGTAAAAATATACTTACCTTATTTATTTTCATTTTCTTTAAAGTCGAGGGAATCGAAATATGTAAATATAATATACTTTATTTTGTATTATTGTCTTGTGTATTACTCATTTTTGTAGTACTTACCTATATACCTCTTCTCTGTGTATTGTCCTCACCTAAGACAAAACATATAAATAGTGAACTATTACACATAAATATAATTATATTACAATACAACTTTACTTTTGTAGTCCCTACCTATATGTTACATACCCTAGAAGTTCATCCCTCTCCAGTACGTAGAACAAAAAATATAAATATTATATTAATATACATCAATGTTTTGTGTACATTAATGATAAACATTACTTATAACATAGTTAAAACAAATACTTGTTATTTTATGATTAACTCCTCTTTGAGGAAATTTCAGTGTTGTTGGCTATCTATTGATCATAACCGGTTTTCAGCCTTTTTCAAATTTACACACGTAGTTCATGTATTTAGACTTTCTTTCGCTGCTCGGGTTACTACTGCCCAAATAGGGATAAACGCACTCAAGCATTTACAAGAGACCATGGTATTGATTTTTATGCACGCAGGTATTGGTTTTACCAACTATTATATTGTAGATCTATAATGTCAAAACTTAACATTACTTGTTGGACTTCTTTAAATTTATATTATAAACATATTTCGTGTCTGTACTTTATATTTAGTTATTTAATGTGGTTTAAATTGAACCTGAAAATTAATTGTAATTATTCGCCTTCTCACGTTTATTTGATACCCGTTTATATGATACCCGTTTATAAATCTGACTACGGTCTACAGCGTATCGAATTGATGTCGAGTTTCCTCGCTTTGTTTTTACAGGTATAGATTAGTGCTACAAATCAAACAACCTCATGGCTAATTTAAAAATAGGATCTTTAAACATAAATGTTTTATTTTATAAAGATAGACAAGTATTTTTACGAAACTTTTTATCTGTTAATAGTTTTGATGTCTTGTGTTTGCAAGAAACCCATATTAATAATTTTACTTCTGCTATGGCAATTGAACTGTTTTAATTCCTTACAAACAAATTGCATGGAGTTTTGGTGATGGAAGATGTAAAGGTGTTGCAATGATTGTTCTTAATCCTTGTTTAAATATAGATTCTTTTCATTCAGACATGGAAGGGAGGTTATTATATGTAGATTTATCTGTACATGGACTTATATATAGAATAGTAAATATATATGCACCATGTAGTGAAGTGGAAAGAAATGAATTTTTTGAATCGTTAAATACCTATTTAGTTACTAGTAGACATGTTATTTTAGTTTGAGATTTTAATTGTGTTTTAAACACTCGGTTATATAAAATTGGTGGAAATGTAGAACGAGGATTAGCGGGTTCCAAAATATTATCCCAAATTATAACTAAATTTAATTTATTTGATGCATATGGATCCTTATATCCTAATGAAAAATGTGTAACATGGTCGAGAAAGTGCGGTGTAGATGATAATTCTTATATTGGTTGTAGGTTAGATAAATTTTATATTAGTAAATCATTACTGACAAATGTTGTAAAGTGTGCAATTTTGCCCTTTACTATTTCAGAACATGATTTAGTATTAGTAGAACTAAATATTGATGAAACAATTTTATTTGGAAATTCATATTGGAAATTCAATAATTAATATTTAGGCGATATTGAATTTGTAGATTGTTTTAAATTTTATTGGAAAAATGTGTCTAGAATTAATGAAGTAACTTTTGAATATTGGGAAGACATGAAATTGTTAATAAAAGAATTTTGCATTGATTACGGAATGGGTAAAAGAAAATAAACATATTCTGTAATTCAGTCATTAAAACATCTAAATAGAACTTCAACAGATTTAAAAAAAACATGTATATAAAATACGGATATCGAAACTAGAAAATGACTTACAAAAAGGTTTTATTATCAGAAGTAAGACAAATATCCTTAATGGTAATGAGAATCCTTCTTCTAGCTTTGCTAACATTTAACAATGTAAAGGTTTTAATACTAGTAAATTATAATGGTGTTCATTGTAAATCTTCAGAAAGTATTTTAAATGCTTTTAATGATTGTTATTCTAAATTGTACACAAGTGAACCTATTGATAATTCCTTAAATGATGTATTTTTTAATAATTTACCTAAAGTTTCAAATGAAGATAATGAAATTTTGTCACAAAATATAACTAAAGAAGAGATATTGTTAGTTCTAAAGGACAGGGATAAAAATAGATCCCAGGTAGTGACGGTCTAGCAGTTGAGTTTTATTTTCAATTCTTTGATTTGTTTGGTGATGTATTAAAAACTTTTTATGATCAATGTTTTGAATTAGGTTATATGTCACCATCGCAAAAATTATCTTATATAACTCTAATATGTAAAGACAAAAATATCAGCACACATGTTAAAAATTATAGACCTATTTCGTTATTAAATGTTGACAGAACATTTTTATCTAAATTTTTAACAAATAGATTAGGGAATGTGTTGCCATCAATTATCACAGAAAGTCAAACTTGTTCAATAAAAGGTAGGAACTATTTTTGATAATGTTCATTTATTAAGAAATATCTTTGACTATTGTAATCAGAAAGACATTTCAGCTTGCTTTATAAATTTAGATCAAGAAAAGTCGTTTGATAGAGTGTCATGGGAATACATGTATAATGTTTTGAAATCCTTTTATTTTGCACCTAGGTTTATAGATGTCATTAAAGTTCTATATGCAGATATTAAATCATCCATTATTGTAAATAACCATGTGTCTGAACCGTTTGCTTTATCTAGATCTGTGAGGCAGGGCTGCTCACTCAGTCCATTATTGTATGTATTATGTTTGGAACCTTTTGTTTTAAAAGTACAAAATAATGTTAACATTAAAGGCATAAAAGTTCCAGGTGCACCATTGGAAATTAAAATATCAGCTTATGCTGATGACAATACGGCAATTTAATGGATGATGTCTCTATTTCTAATTATTTTAAGGATGTTAAACTTTTTAAATTAATTAGTGGCTCTAAAATAAATTACTATAAATCGAATGGAATCTTGATAGGAAAATGGAAAACAGATCAGATCACCCTTTTGGGACATCATGGGTAAAAAATTGTAAATTGTTGGGTTATTATTTTGGTTACGATATTAATTATGATAATATATGGTCTTATTTGTTTTTAAAAAATTAGGGAGTTCTTAATTTATGTAAATCTTTTAAACGTTCATATAAAGAAAAGAGTTCCATTCTGAATTGTTTAGCCTTTTCAAAAATACTATATTATATAAGTGCTGGATGTATACCTAAAATATATTTTAATATGTTTTAAAAGGCATGTTTTAAATTTTTTTGGTCGTCTTCGTTTGAACCTGTGACTAGAAAGACGTTGTGCCTACCTTTTAAAGAAGGAGATTTAAATGTTCCAAATGTTTTATACAAATGGTTTTCATTGTTATTATCCCATGTACAAAATTTTATATACGACTATAACGCACCATGGACATATTTTACAAAATACTGGATAGGTTTCAAGTTAAGAAAATACAATACAAAGTTTGAAAGCAATTTATACCCTAAACGTAATAGTGTTCCGTTATTCTATAAATAATGTCTCAAAGCTGTAGAGATTATTTTACAGATTAAAATAGTTACAAATTTTATTAATATTACAGCGAAAGCTTTTTATTGTATGTTGTTAGAAGTTGAAGATAATGTTGTCAAATGTAAAGTGAATTTTCCACAAATTCAATTTTCTTCTTCTCTTGAAAATATAGTTTCTAATGCCATTGACCCATGTCATCGAAATATTTGTTTTACTTTAGTACATAATTGAACGTATGTAAGTAATAATTTTACTTTTACATCTAAAAAATATTTCAAAAAATAAAAATTGTTATTTTTGTAAAAGTATTGAAACTGTATCGCACCTGTTTATAGATTGTTCCTTTTTTAATCCCCTTAATAGAACTGTTCTTTATTTGTTAAATTTTGGCATAGATTCAAAAATTACTCTTTTGGAAAAAATGTTTAGATTCCTTGATTTTATACCAGATAGTGCTGGTCATAATTACACGTTTTAAGTCATTTTATCTATTTTTAGGTTTGTAATTTGGCAAATAAGAAATCAAACAAATGACATAAAAAATAGTTTCAAATTATTGAAAGCCTTACTATGTTTTTTGTCATTACTAAGATTGAGAATGTTTGTTGATTATAAAAGATTGAACTACTCGCAATTTGTGGAATTATTGGGATTGTATGATATAATTGCCCCTGTCAATAATGAACTTGTTTTCGGTGCAGATAGTCGTGTTGAATTTCATGTTAACAAATTTAAAATGTAATAGTGTATATCTATTTATAAAAAGCTGTAGTGTGTAATTAAGGTGATTTTCTTTTTGCTGTTGGTCGTTTTTCTTTCTGCCTTTGGATGACGGCAGCCGGATGGTGGCGTGGAGGATACCGGGGCTGTCATCCTGTGTGCAGAAAGAGAATAAAAATGTCAACGCTGACAAAGAAGCTTGAAGATAATTTAATAATATAGCATATACCTATTTTTAAAGGTTCTTGTTTAAGTAATTCGCAAGATATTTTATTGAAATTGCGCCATAGCAAAGCTAGTCAACTCGTACCTAAGTCAACTCGTACCTAAGTCAATTCGTACCTTCAGTCAACTCGTACCCAATTTGGTTAACTCGTACCCATTTTTTGGTCAACACGTACCCCCACTAGTCAACTTGTACCCGATTTGGTCAACACGTACCCTCCTTAAAATTATTTGTATATATCAAAGACGTGAAATATGTTTTTGATATGAATATAGGTTATAATTTTGTTCTTGCTTTTTGTGATTTTTTTTTATTTATTTTTTCTTTCAGAGAAGAAATACCCATCTGTTCGCCCAAAGAGAAGCAACAGAAAAATAAAGCTGACACCTTATTCAACTAGAACTGAGCCAACTCCCTTCGATTCTGAGCATGTATTGCTACAAAATACAAACACAAATATTGAAGCTGTGCCCAGTACAAGTTCTCAAGTATGTGAGCAGTCAAATGTTTATCAACATTAGAAACTTGCCAAAGATTCTAATTGTGAAAAGAATTTGGACTTTGGAAAGACTATTAAAGAATTATTGGAAGAAGTTAACGCGTATAATGAAATAATTGATGAAGTGACAGAAATCTGCGAGGATACAGAACTCCTGTCAGATAATGAAGGGTCTGACCGTGAGATAGGAGACACTGCTAATTTTGACTTCGAGGCTAATACTCATACTTCAACAGAAGATGTGCCTTTGGAAGACAGATCAATTTATAGTGGCCACAGTATTACTGTAGGAACCAGCCTTCTACTTATTCTTCTGTACACCATAACACATGAAATATCTGGAAGTCAACTTAGTGATCTGCTAGTCCTCATTGGTCTGCATTGTGCAGAAGAACATCCAGGACTGAAAAGTTTGTTTCACTTTAAAAAGCACTTTGCAGGGTTCAAATCACCATTGGTGAAACATTACTTTTGTATACATTGTTTAACTTGTGTAAATGAAAACGATCAACTGTGCACAAATACCTTATGTGGGAAAAGCATTAAAGACACAAAATCAAAATCATATTTCATGCAGGTGCCTCTAGAATCACAGCTGCTAAATTTCTTCAACACACCTAATTTCACAGAACTACTAAAACACCGATTTCAAAGGAAGAATAAAAAACCTAGCAACTTAGAAGATATATATAACGGCGAATTATACAAAAAATTGTCAAGCAAAGGCGGAGTTCTTTCTGATAGTTTTCCCTACAATATATCATTCACCCTCAACACGGATGGCGTACAATTGTTTAAAAGTTCAAAATTTTCTATTTGGCCAGTGTTCCTTATGATTAACGAACTTCCTTTCAAATATCGACGCCAAAGTGAAAACATGCTATTTGCCGGGTTGTGGTTTAGGGACGGAAAACCTTTCATGGGTACATTCTTTCGACCGATCCATAGCAATTTAAAGAAACTTGAGGATGAAGGCTTGAATATAACTGTTTGTGGAAATGATATTTTATGTAAAGCTTTCTTAATATGTTCAACAGCTGACCTTCCAGCCAAGAGCACATTACTGAATATAAACCAGTTCAATGGAGCATTTTCGTGTTAACAGTGCTGCAATAAAGGAGAGACATTTAAAACACCAGGAGGAGGGTCAGTTCATGTCTTCCCATATGAAAAAGAGAAACTATTCGGATTTGGAAACAACAGAACTCCTGAAATGTGTCAAAGGGATGCAATTGAAGCAGTAAACACCAAACAGACTGTTTATGGAATTAAGGGACCCTCTTTTTTATGACATTTATATACTATGATTTTGTTAAAAGTTCAATATAAAGAAGTGAAACTCCAGCTGCTGGAGCAGTATTGAATTTTCATTAAAAACAATTAGTTGGTCCTTTATTTAAGGCAAGTGACCGATTGCCCAAACAGTACAAAACAGCACAATACAGCACAATACAAACCAACATAAACACAAAATATGAATAAAGCTTGGGTCACCGCCTTGGAACGGTCAATGCAAAGCATTGGGGGTTTAAACCTGGTTATAGAGCGCTCAAGCTCACACTTGGCCCAGCAATATTCATAATATATTCAAGTGTAAATACAATTTAACGTCATAGCATTGTAACTCAAATTAAACAATAATAAAAGGGAATTAAAACGCATTAAATTTAATTACTATTTAATTACTCAATTGCATTGAAGATACAAGAGTAACAGAATTACAACTTTTTGACGAACGATCAAATAAAACTATTAACATTTGTCAACTTCATTCCTTCTTTATAGAAAAAAATAATTAAATCAAACAAGAAACGCCTATCAGAGAGAAAACATAAATAAAATGGAACGTTATAAGCCCAATGACCTATGCATGTAGATTACAACTGGGAAAGTCGGTCGTATGACGTCACAAAAATCCATAATGACATAATGACGTGAACAAATTCCAAGGGCAGTACTAAATAAAAATATTAATCGGGCTGTGCTACTAATAAAACAAGTTTACGTGATTTAATATTAAGAAGCAAATGAATACAAATGGTAATTCCATTAAAGCGACATTATTGGAATCAAACAGTATATAGGTGTTTTGACAACTGAAGACAGAAATGCTTTGATGTACGATTTGAGTCCAAATGTAGAAGCATTGACTATATGCATGGCGTACTTTTAGGAGTTACACAATTATTGATAAAGCTTTGGTTTTCCACTTCTCTAAGTAAACAGGACTTTTCCATTTCATGCCACTCAGAAGCAGTTGATAAGAAACTCCTTAGCATCAAGCCACCTTCTTTTGTGACAAGGATCCCAAGAATCGGAATTAAGGTCCTGGTTGTTTTTTTATTCCTCACCATTATTACACGGGTTGTTGAGTGAAAGTTTTTATCTCCAGTATGCCTGTTTTGTTGAAGCAGTGTTTTTGCTCTGTGGATCTTCTGTCACACCAAATGATATAGTTAGATCTCAACAGTTGTTGATGTACTTTGTGATGACATTTCAACCATTGTATGGGGGCAGATATGGGGGCAGATATATGACTCTGAATATTCATCAGACTGTGTTCGGCAGCTATGTCCTCTTTGGGCATATTCGTGTTTTCATTTTGAAACAGCAAATGGAGATACAGTCCAACCTGCCCGAGCGACCGCCCGTTAATAGCGACCAACAGTCAATAACGACCACACCGATTTCCTCCCGAACGATTTCACTATATATTGAACCTGCGAATAAAGCCCACCTGTGAACAAAGACCAACGACCACCCTTTTAAATTCCCAAATCTCCATTTTGATAGCTTACAACGACCACTGCAATCATAAAAATCAACGATTTCACAACTTTCAAAAAACAAAATGGCCGCCAGGACGCTGCGTAGTAACGTGATACACATCTTACCAGTGGACTCATCGGTCGCTATGGAGATATCGGCAAGTGACAGTTTATTGCACTCGATAGCAGTTGTTTGTTTATTTAACATGCATTGCTAATTGGTAGTCGCCTTCTTCTTTTATGCATTTGACAGTTTGTCAAAAGTGTAAAAATTTGCCTTTGTATTTAAGTGACTCGCGATTAATGTACTAATTGCCTAAAATATCAAAGACAAATTTGGGGCTTTCATAAACTCATTAAGGAAATTAACGGTTTTATATCATTTACGATGCCTATTAAAGACAAACATTTTGATAGTCATTCTTTTCTTAAATTTCTCCGTAATAAGACGTTCATAGATTATAGAAAAGTAAATGTCAGTTCAAGTTAACCATCATGGCTTCCAAGCGTAAGTTCTTGACGTTGGAAGAACGCGTTAAGGTCATTAGTTTGTTAGGTAAAGGACACAGTTGTATACGAGCCGTTTGTGATCTTGGTGTAGGAAAAACTCAAATTCAGAGCATTTTAAAGCGTAAACATGAGATTATGGACGAATTCGATGAGAACGTAAACTGTGAAAGTAAACGCCCTAAGCGTGAGTCGGAATTCGCGTCAGTGAATGACTTAGTGCATAAGTGGTTTGTTGACGCAAGTGCAAGGCTCTTGCCTGTGTCTGGACCTATTTGCTATGTTATGTGTATTTTGTACTTTGTTCTTTGTAGACTTACATGTACATGTATGTATACATGTATGTCAATAGTTATTTATACAGTATATGATAAATTAAATAAATAATGAAAACATAAGGGAGTAGAAATACAACATGTAATAAATATACAAATGTAAAACAAAACTGTGTTTTAAATCCTTCATTTCATTATACATGCATAAGTATTCAAACATTTAAACAATAGAGCACATACACAGATAAGGTACTTGTTAAAAAACTACTAGCATACATGTATTTTGCACCGTTGCAATCGACCCTGCGAATAAAGACCACCTGTGAACAAAGACCACAACGACCCTTGAGTGGTCATTATTGACAGGTTGGACTGTATAACCAAATTATTTCATGGAACACAAAATGTGGATTTACAAATTTTGAGTTCTGTCAATATAAGTCAAAGTCTTCCAACACTAATTGATAAAATACCTGAACATTTAAAATCTGCAGAACAAACACTGTTACCAGCAAAGATCTCGAAGCATATTTAAACTTTTCATGTGCAATTTCTGGGCAAGGGATACCAACGACATTTAGCTAATGGATTGATGCATATGCTGATAGAAATGATCCATTTTGATGTTCCGATCTTAACTTTTTATAGCCGTGTTTTATTGCGTGGGGAATTGTATCATTCTAAAGACTATAAACGAGTTGTGCAGCGCAACAGTTTAACTGTAAAATACTTTTGTGCAAACAGCTGTTTAATAAAGTTTGGATACATTGAACGCTTTGTGACACATGAAAAAAATAATAAGGTGATAAATAATTTTGCTTCAGTTCGAGTTGCTGAATCGAATTCAGGCATACTGTCCGATTTATTAATTCCAAACACTCTTGCAATAACAGTGCCTCATATACACAAGATAAAACCTACTGACAAAATATATGTGGTAGACATGAACAATTTACTAGGAGTTTGTGTAAATATTGTGGTACCTAAAGATGATGAGGCAGTGACTTTTGTGTGTGAGCCACCCGATCGCTTAGAGACTGATTAATAATAGCCTTGAAGCATAGATTTGTTAATTTGCTGCCATGAGATGAACAAGTAGATGTTGTGTCAATACAGTCATGTAATTAGTGTCTGTTAATTAACAGAAGATCAGATAGAATCTCATTTGAATTATATGTATGTTCGAACTCATAAATTACAGTCCTGAGTGGTATTTATTATTTAATTCTCTTCTCATCTTATTCAAAGTGTTTTAACAAATACAATGTTAAATGGCAGGTCTTCAAAATGACCAGAAAATGACAAAAATAATTCTTGAAATTGATTTTTTTCTTCTGATGCATTCCAATCTGCTAGGTCACAGTTTTGCTGACCAAGTTTCAACTTCTAAAACTAACATAAACCATGTTAATATACCAAACAAAGAGTTGAAAAAGTTGAAAACACTTTCAAATTTGGCGTGTTTAATAAATACGCACAATAATAAGCAAACAAATCAGCCAACATTTGTACGCAAATTTTTTTACATCAACTTGAAAATGTAATTACTTGTCCCCGTTAATGTATAATGAACAAAATGTATATCTATTTGACTTTATTTCACTCCCGCAAAGTTAAATATAGAAAGCTATTGTGAACGCTATGTGTCCATTTTCTATTGTGTATTTCTGACGTTGACACTTTAAGATGCTGTTTCTCTATCATGCCTTTATAGAACCAATATAATATTTGTTCATAAAATATATTGTAGCAACTGGCTTTTCTGATGTTTTAAGCTTGACAATTTTCAGAGAAAACCAAAAGTATTTACGTAGCCTGTGTGTCATTCACTATCGTCTCAAAACCTTGACACTGCCTTTCTGCTCCTCTTAGAAAACAGGACAGTGAAGGCATTTCTTACTGCAATATTGAACAGTCATATGTTGATGAACCTTAAAAGGCCAAGGTTGAAAAACACCTTGCCCCCACCATTATCTTGCTGCTATTGAGTTATAATTGTCTCCCTGTCTTATAGGAGAAAAAACGATACATAGTAATGGCTCCATCTGTATGTCCGTCCGTCCATCAAACTGTGTCCGATTAATAACTCCTTCATTCATTAAAAGATTTTGAAAATACTTGGCATAAATGTTCAAAATGTGACGAAATGTCATGCAAAAACTTGAATCCTTATCTCCAAGGTCAAGGTCACTCTTGGAGGTCAAAGGTAAGCATAGTCTGGATATTTCATGTCCGGTCACACCTCTTTCATTTGAAATAGCATGGTACACATTTCACCATAATAAGACGATGTGTCATGTGAAACGCCCATACTTCCCATGTTCAAATTTAAGGTCACACTTGGAGGTCAAAGGTCAACATGGTATGTTAAAGGCTACATTTAATTTCTGGTCCATAACTCATTTATTCCTCAAGGGATTCTGGAAATACTTGGCACAAATATTCACTATTATAAGACGACATGTCATGCAAATCTCGAAGGTCAAGGTCATACTTGGGGTCACATATCAACAGAGAAAACTGTATTATGTGAATGTGGAATAAGACATCAAACTGGGAATGAACATATTTTTGGTGATTTTCTCAAACAAAACTATTCTTTTTATGATCTCAATTTATTTTTGTATTTTTTTTCTATATTTCAAGCTTAATAAGCAATTTGTCATGACTTTTTTATTAACAATGATTGAATTTTTATAAGTTGTACTGTATTTTAAAACCGTGTTTATGCGCTGCATGAACACAGTTTTATTTTATAAGGATTAAATAAAAAAATCAAGTTTTGTAGTAAAATCAATTTAAATGATGCTATATTATATGCAAGTATCTTTTTTATTATAATGTGTCTAACTATATAAATACAATATGTAAAAGTGCATTTTATGAACAGTTAAAAAAACACACTTTATTCCCAAATTGATGTCTTATTCCAACTTCACATAAAACTGTGTTTTAGGGTGTTACAGGAGTTTTTGTTTGGTCCACAACTCTTTTATTTATCAAGGGATTTTTTTTAACATGCCATGCGAAACACCCAGACCCATATCTCCAAGGTCAAGGTCTGATTTGGATTGCAGATATAAATCACACTGTGCTGCTACTTTTAAACTACAGTTGCCACAAGTGTTTGACACTTTGTTCATTTAATATAAGTTATTTTACACAAGTAACATTTCCGACTACTTTTTGGCTTCAGTTTCCGCTAGCGGCTGACAATTTGTTCATTTAATTTAGGTTATTGTACCGAAGTTTTGTTTTCGGCTTCTTTTTTGGCTACAGTTGCCGCAAGCGGCTGACAATTTGTCAATTTAATGGAAATATTTCACTGTTTTCTGTTTCTGGCTACCTATTGGCTACAGTAGCCGCTAGCGGCTATGGTAGACAGTACCGGGTAGGGTATAGGTTTAGGCTACTCAGCCGCAACCTAGCCGCTACTGGCTGACTTTCGCTACCTCCAGGATACCCGTTTCGGCTACCTAGTCAGCCGCTACCTTTTCATTTCTGTAAGGGCGTGCAGACGTCAAAGACTGCGTGTATGTTTGATATATCCATGTTTACGTTTTCTTAACCATTTGTTTTCTTCAATTAAATTTCTTGATATATCGGGCCGCTTTACTGTCCAGTCACAATTTATTCAAATAATAAAGTTTTATGAAAAATAAAATAAAATACTAAATATCTCCGTGCAGTGGAACATTCAATGAGTCATTAGACTTATTTCTGAAGTCCTGTTAATTCAGGATATGCAATAATGTGTCAATACATTAACCTTGGTAGCAGCTAGGTACCATATTCTTAATATATTGTTTGTTCTAAAAAATATGGAACTTTTCACGAATTTGCGTGTCATCCTTGCGCAGGGAACGGAGTAATCTTCTCCCCAAAAGATGGAACAACGCTCCATCTTCATTGGATAATACGGTTCCATTTGTTCCAAGTTTGATCCAACTTTCGACCAATTAATCTGGACGCTTTTGGCGCGTGACTTGTGACGTTTTCGCATGGTTTCACGGGCGCCGCCATCTTGGATTGTATACAGTGATTGTAGTGTTATTTAGTGTCTTTTATTCGTTATTTTGCATACACTTCGATTAAAATCAGTGCCTTTTATTGGATATATCTGCATCAGATTAGAAATCGCCATCGCAATAGTCAATATATGAAAATTTCGCATGACCTACTTCTAAGCGGGAGATTGTTTACACGAAAATTCCAAATATTTTTCAGGACAAGTTTTTCGATTATTACGACTCGTACAGCATGTTCTTTGGTATTAATCGAACCGTTTAAGTGTAAAATGAATGCGTGTACATTGATTTTCATTGCATGCGTATTTCGGCAGAAAATCGATGCCGTCAATTTTACCCCACCCACCGATGTTTGCATTGGATTTTCCAATCATTACAACATGTTTTTAAGGCCTGAATCCGTCGTCAGCTAATACTTCAGGTGGATATCAGTAGAATGCACGTTAAATTATATTTTTCAACCGTAAATGTGCTGTATGATAACACTAAAACCCTTTTTAAGAGTTGTTTTTCTTTGACAGACATGCAGAATATCCCCAAAGACAGGAAGCATGGGAATGGGTACATTATCTTAGCCCCAACTGAGGCAGCCAAGGCCATTAAGGCTCAGAGGGGTACCAAGCCCAAGTCGCTATGCAAGACCTCCGAGCAAGTGCGGAAGGAGGAAGAGAACACCGCGAAGAAGGACGAGCGGCCCAATCCTGACAGGTTTTACCTGTTGGGCTATCATGAGCTTCAGGTTGGTCAGTACCAGGAACAGACATTCCACTGGTTGGCAGAGAATGACATAAGCTATGCTGCCTACCTCGTCAACCAGGTGGAACTGGAAGGCGGCAACACCGGCGACAACCCCATGAATCATAAAAAGCATCAACTGAAGGTGAATATAGTTTCATTATTTTGTGATATTTACAACTTATGTATAAATAGTTTTCATAATGCTTCATATTTTCACTTTACACAGGCCTATCTGCAAGGTTTCCCCGACGGCAGACTGGCCATCAAACAGAAGGGGGCGAGATGCAAAAGAAGGCGGACATGGCGCTGTCCCAAAAGAAGAAGGTCTCGGCTACATCACTGTTGGCTTGTTCCCTCAGCCCCGATGCAGTTGTTCAGAAGCTACAGAAGTCCAAGGCTACAGCTACTGTGAAAGGTAAAAAGCAGTAAATGTTAAGGCATAATGAGTATTTGTGTGTACGTATGTATAAAATGCATCACCTTGCAGTGGTATGTTATTTAATTAACAGCAACGACAACCTCTCTTGGCGACGACAGCGATTCGGAGCTGGTGGAAGCAGCCGTTGCAGCCGAGTCACAGGCTTCTGCGACCAAGTCTGCCCCCGTTGTCCCGGCAAAAGATGTGCCGCTCTCAACTGCGACAGAGTTGCGGAAGGAAGTTAACCTTGCGAGTATTCTGAAGCAGCCAGGTATGCATTATCATTGATTGATAGTTATTGCTGTTATTATAAAATTGTTGCTATATGAAAATTTCAGTTAATTATATTGAACACAGGTTTCATTTCTGCATTTTAGTTGAACATGGATAAGCCGGTAAGACTGGTTGTGGTGATTCTGCTTTCTGCTATTTATTCCTTCTTCTCTTTTCTTCGCTTATAGTGTATTTGTGCTAGTAGCACCGGTCTGTGTGTCTTCGTGGCATTATGGCTTTACTTTGTTTAGCTTCAAGCATATTTAAAACTAACATTAATAACACACTTACTCACTTAGAAATGAATTTGCATGCATTGAATAACAAAGCATGATGTTGATTTAACGGCAAATTTGTGTTTACTAAATAATTAAGAAATAAACCCCTGTCCACACCCTGGCGACTGGAAGCGGATCCTTCCCGCCGTCGACCACTCTTTGGTCTCCAAGGCAGTTGTCACGCACAATGCCCAGGGGAGGATTGAGGTGCATGTCAGCCAGTTGTGGTACTACCCACCACAGCCGCCCAGTGTCAACACTGGCCTGCCTTATATTTAAACTGTGTAGCAAAAGCAAAAAAGCATCACCTTTTAGACCCTATCCAGATATATATCTCTTTTGTGTCTTATATGTACAAATAAGTCACCAAGAAGCTGACGGGTCAGACCAGAGGCACCGCCACATGGGCCACTAACATCGGCAACGAGAAGGGCCAGGTTCTCATGTGCGTCATGACTTGAGCCGAGGGAATCGGGCTCGGACCCATGATGCCGGACTGGTCGACCGGTACGACAGGGCTGGGCAACCGCCGCCACAGGTCATGTATGTGGACAGAGACTGCTGTGGGGACTCCTTGCTGCGCAAGTTGTTCTATGCCTGGCCGAACATGATCATGAGGCTGGACATCTGGCACTTCATGCGGCGCTTCTCTCTCGGCTACTCTACAGACGCGCACATCCTGTACCCAGTCTTCATGTCGCGTCTCTCGAAGGCCATCTTTGAGTGGAACGCGGAAGACTTGGACATGTTGCGGAAAGCCAAGCGACTCGAGCTCATCACTCGCAACGTCACTGACCCCACCCGAGACGACAAAGTGCGATGGCTGACAAAGACAGAGCTTGCCAACTACTGTCGCCGGCGCACAAGGGGGACGGAAGAGACCACGCACCTGATTGGTAAGCATTGTGTGACGTGTTTACAGTGGCTGTTGACTTGAAAACATACTGCTTTCTTTGTTATATCTAAGAATAGTATAGATTGCGGACATTGTTCTTTCAGAAGAGCTCATTCAGACCTTCATGTGGGACGAAGGGAGGGACACCATCGGGGTTTCACTGTTTGATACTGAAGTGATCACTGAAGTCTGGGCCAGACAGCGGAAGCATGTCTAGTGCATACAAGACACAGAGGGCATCTCGCTCTTCACCGTGACTGGTATTGCCAAGAAGGCGGAGATGGTACTTTGCAAGTATAGGTGCGCTCGTGGTTCTGTCTTCTTGGGGTCCTTCAACAACCACTTTGCAAAGTTCATCCCCGGTACCACATCCTCGGAAACCCATTTCTAGTCGTACGTTCTGGACGGACTAAAGCGATGGAATGAAGACCTGGTGCTTGTGACCACCGGCTACAGCAACTACTCTGGCCAGATGCTAAGCACGGTCAATGAGCTCAGTCTGAAGTTGCTTGACCGCAAGTTGATTGTCAACTTCAGACCTCCCATGAAGTACACTGGTGAGTACTTGTGGAATACGTGTACTGTGTCAGCAAACATGCAGGTCAATAGTATTTTCACAGTATCCAACATGCAATTTACCAATTTCAGATGAGAAGAAAGGACTGGAGTACATGTTTGCACAGACTGGCCAGGTGTTTCAGGACTACGTGCTCATGGACGACAGTGCTGTGGGAGGGAAACTTGAGCCTGACCCTCGCGGATACGTTGACATGGAGTAGGAGGGGATAAATGAATGGTTCGAAGAGATGGAGGACCCCACTCAGCCACCGGTAGACCCCAGTCTGCACAGGCCTCACCTCGAGGACGTTTCTCTGCGTCGACCGCCTGCGCCGTCCAGTCCGGTCAGACCGCCTCCCCCCAGTGCCACACAGAGTGCCCCGGCTAGTCCGCCACCTGCTGCAGCGTAAAGTTTGCCTATCTTTTCCAGGCCGTCCACCAGCACAGAGGGACAATCATCATCATTGGTAATAATTATTATAAGTTGTTATATATAGATATCCATGTTATATATAAATATATATATATATATATATATATATTATGTTGTTACGTTTATACATTTGGTCTTTGTGCTGTGTGTTAGTTTCTTTCGCGTTGCATTTTAGCGAACTTGTGACATATCCGGTGACAGCATGCCAGGCTACAATCAGGTGGAGTACCTGGCAGACTATCTGTACTCACTGAGGTCCCAGACTCTGTCACTCACACCTGACCAGATGGATCACATTGTTCGACTCTGGGACCAGCTAACGGACTACGACAAGCAGCTCACTGTGCCTAGTCCTCGCCAAAGTTCCAGGCTGAAAAACGTGTCTACATCTACCTACAAGGCCAGGAACAAGCAGAGTGTTGTTCCGGAGACTGACACAGTGAACAGGTTTGTAACGCAACAGTTTGCCCAAATATGTAGTGCATTGTACAATAAGTGAACTTTGTAGCTTACTCTTACACTCTGACTCTGAAAACAATAGTTTCTCGTTTTTCAGAACCATACGGGGTGAAATCAAAGGGCCAGCCCAGAAACCAGATGCCAACCGTATCATGGCATGCTTGATTGTGAAGCTCTGCGGCGCTTTCCCATCTCCCGAGAAGCTAGACGGCCGAAGGCATGACCGCTGGACCCTGGTGACGCGGGCCTACCGCAATATCCGTCAGCAGGTGCTGGACAGCCCGCTGGTAATGAATAAGACAGCCTTGCAGTTCTTCAATGTCAACAATGCCACTCTGACCAAGTGGTACAATGACAGAGTAAAGGTAATTAGTGCAAATATTATAACCATAATTAATTTATTGGCAACAATGCGGTGCATAAAAAAACTGTTAACATATGTATTGCAGTTCTTATTTGACCATTTGTCTGCTTTCATAGTCAGGTGTTGCTCATTCTTGAGCAGGGCATCCGGCTGCCAGTACCACCATGACAGCGACCATGCCGTTGCCACCAGCTCTGCAGATGGCCTCCGCGTCATCGCTGTCACCTGTTCCGCCTCACCTTGCCCAACAGTTCTCCGGTCCAAAGAACCTGGCAGGTGCTGCGACAGTGAAGAAACGCCTTTTTCCCATACGTCCAAAGCCTGAAATCATATTCACGGCCACTCCTTTTAAGCTGGCAAAGGAGTCTCCGGAAGCCCGGACAACTCTCTGGTACCACCGGAAACAGAAGGAGAACGAGGCTGCGGGAGAATATGTAAAGCGTAACAAGCAGCAGCGAAGCAACATGACATACACATGCAGCAAGTGTGGTGAGCTACGCCTTCCTCCTGGCCACACGCAGTATTTCGGCAGCTGGTTCTGCATGAAAACGGCAACACAAACTTTCGAGGAGTGTCGCCAGGAGAAGGAGGAGGAATGGCGGAAGCACAGAGAAGATGCAAAGTAGTGATTTTTCTAACTTGTTGTGAACATTAAAAAACACAAACATTGATAACTGTTGTATAATTGTAAACATTGATGTGCAAAAATATTTTAAAGCTACCATTCTTTGATAATTTATCAAAGAATGAAGGTCAAAAGTCCTTGAAAATGCTGATGGAAAGATGTGTTCAATTATATGGGTGTATTTTGACTCCAATTCACACGATACAGTCATTGTAGTTTAATGGAAAAACGCATCTTACTATGTGAGATGAGTTCTGGGTTCAAGTCCCAGCAGTGGCCTATGCAGTGTGAAATACAGAGCCATATGCTTAAATATACACAGTTATCTCTTTAAATACTGCATTTAAATATAATTAATCATGCTAAAGGGGCATTACTGCTTACCCATTTTTGGGACATTATTGTGATTTTCGGTCGACTTTGACTTTCAAATAACAGATTGTGTATACATCCCAAGCATAAATGCTTTTAAGTTTGTGCAAAACAAGTCGAAGTGTGCAAAATATAAAAAAAATTGCAACTCTCTGAGGTCTAAAAGTCATTTTAAATGCCACTTAAAGTTGACATTTTTTGTAAAAAATGGACCATTTTGTGCTGTCAATTATGAATGTTTTACGCAGTCAGGTACAAAAGCGTCCATTTTATAGCTTTTGTCACCATAATCTATAAAACTGCCAAGTTTCATCCAAATCGGCCCAGTGGTTCTGATTTAATACGCCGTCAAAGAGCTTCGGTGTGCAAAATAGGGCATTTTTCCCGCCTTTTTTCTTGTAAAGCAAAATCGACAAAAGCCTTGTCGATAAGTGTTTTTTACGACGCGATTAACTATGGCCCTGTCGACAACGGCCCGCAAACGCCTTTTTTTCGGGCGCTTTCTGCGTTTTTTTATGGCCCCTTTTTTGCGTTTTTTTAAATTGGAACGGCTGGGGAGAAGATTGCGCTCCTTCCTGCGCGCAGGGGCCATGCTAATCTTCTCTGTATCGTTCCAATTTGAGTATATGTATTGCCGAAGCAGTATGAAAAAGTAGGTCGCCATAATGCTCTATATACGTGTTGTTATCTGATGCACACTTTTGCAGGTTCAAATGCGCACTAAAATGCCCGTATGCGTTTGTTCCGCCTCAGATACTTACCAAGAGGTATTTCGCCCGGCAGTGTATATTCGCTTTCTACGGTCGCAGCGTACTAGGATACGCGAATGAGATGCCGACATCGTTTCAATCGCGTGCAACGGAACAGAAGAGCGCAGCTGTGAATGGTAAATGTTAAACATTGCGACGCACTGTACTAATTTTACCACTCTATTTTTAACCACGACGTATTGTGTTTTCCGACCAAAAGCTGTAACGTATACAATAGCTTCACTATTAATAGCGTTTTCCGACCAATAGCTGTGCGTTTACAATGGCTTCACTATTAAGGTCGGTCATAATATACTAAATAGTTTCCCTGTATAATTCAATGTAAAAGCGCGACAACATTAAGCGAAAATAAGTGCAACATTTTGCACATAGAGACCCCATAACAATACCTTTTATTAAAGGCCATTCTAAGCGGAATCGATTTATGCAATAACAAAGGTACGTCATGTTCAAACATAAGAAAGAACTTTACACGAATCAAAATCGACTGTTTTTGCAACTTTTGTTTCTTAGTGGAATTTTTTTAGTGGAATGTAACCTTTTTCAGTGCACTGCTTTACTATAGTCTTCAAGTTTATCATATTTCAGGGATTCAGTAGTGAACACATATTCATGCCCTACCATTATCTCCGAAAGATAAAACCCGAACAATAGTTTAAAGTGTAAAGCATGCCTTCGTGTCAACTATGATATTTTGTTAGAGAGTACAGCCCTACATGAAACGATTATTTAGTATACTGTAACCTTAATAGGAACTCTCGTGTTTGGCGTTCGTAGCGGAATACTACAGAGCGTAACCTGTGAGCTGATATACAGGTTCAGTACATCAAGGAATGCACGGGCGTTCCCTCTTTAACAACTCTGGTTTCACAACAGTCACAAAAAAATCGTGGCCTTAGTGATTCGTTGGTCGTTTTTTCGAAAACGAGCGATTTTGAGAAAAAATCATGATGATTGTAATGAGATTCCCAGCTTTGACTTAAGAATTTATGATAGATGATGCAGTTGAACGAACGGTAAAGGTACATGGAAAGAGAGGAGCGAGCATGATAGGGGTTATAAATATCCTTACTAAGAATGGAGTTGCCGACACAGATGTCGAGTGGATTTCGTCTGGACCACCTGGATCTCTCCAATATGATGTAACCTTCAAGGAGAAAGATAAGTGCCTTACGTTTTTAAAATGTACGAAGCATCAATCCGTTACGCACAATAATGTATTGTATAGATTCCTAAAATGTGGAAAGCAGATTGTGCACTGCAGGGTTCACTGGTTGCCAGCTTTCGTAGGTGACCACGTTATTGCAGAAATATTTGACAAATTTGGAACCGTTCTGAGTATTGAACACGACACTCTGAAGGTGGGGGATTTCGTCACCCACTCAGGAGTTCGTGTCATCACCTTAGAGGTCTATAATAACAAAGAGGACAGCGTCCCTCATATGATAGAGTTTGAGTGTGGCGCTAGAGCCCTTATCACAATGCGAGGGCGTCAACCCCTCTGCTTATACTGCAAAGAAGTTGGTCATGTTAGGATGAATTGTCCAAATAACATTAATGCTATTTTCAAACAAAAAGAAAGTGTTGTAGAAAGACCCAAAACAACACCCACCGATACAGAGACAACCGAAAAGAAAACAATCGAAGCAGAAACAAAAGAGAATGAACAGCCGGAACCAAGACAGAAAGACGAGGAAGGATATTAGGTCGTTGGGGGAAAGAAGAAGAAAGCTAGGAAACAGGAAAAGAAGAAGGAGGCCGAGAAGAAGAAGGCAGATGAAGGAGAAAGCGATACAATGGAAGAAGACACAGAGGTAAGGGGCGATAAAAGAGGCCGGGAGACAGGGACAAATGAGGATATGTCCCCGTTACCAAAAAATAGATTCGCAGTACTTGTTGATGATGACCTAAAAGAACGCCCGCTTGTAATAGATTTTGATTTAGACTCACAAGACCTCGTAATGATCCCAATTAACATTGAACCTTTAAACACAATAAAATGCTACCTTCCATTCGTAACAACATGATATCGAACACTTTATTTAAAATCTTACATAATTTAAAACCCTATGTACTATGAAACTACTCAACCCCTTAAAGGACCGTGTTTATGGCCTCTAGCATTGAGTATAATTTTCTTTCAAATATTATTATTTTTAAATAGAACATATGTACATACATGTATCATTATATCTTCATTATTGAAATATAATGTCTGCATATATACTGACCACATAGGTATTCTATGTGAACGGTATATTAGCATATTTACAAAGTCATTTTTTCATATATATAATACAATATATCTGTTATTTTTTCATAATGTATATACAATTTTTCATTTCTGTTAACATAAAAGTTACAAGCTAGGTTAGTGTGTGTAAACGCGTTTTGTGTGTCTTATAAAACTGTTTGTGTTAAAACACCAATCATAAGTTTTTACACTGTTTATCTAGTATATAGTATACTTTATGTGATAAAACAAAACATTTGTATATATAAAATCTGTGTATATTTCAGTATGTATATATGGGCATTTAAGGACCGTTGCTTGCAGATTTCGTACAACATAAATGCAGATCTTTTTTATGTAAACGTATAAATTACGTTCATATGCCAGTGTGTGTATACGCTATTCATTGTTATATGTACTCAATTTATATCTGTAATAAAACACCTTTTCTAAACACTCCAATATCCTCGTGGTAAATGTGAGCGCATTTATCTATTTCCAACATTACTTCGGTACATAGTACACTCATTACAACAGCAAGTTTAGAAAATCGTTAGCCTAGTCTCTGGTTTATAGTTTTCATAGTCTACCTGGTTTAAATAGTTTTAGCAATAATATAGGTAAATCTACTCTATTGTTTAAATCATGGGCGCCGCCATCTTTGTCTTGCCTATATTCATACAGTAGTTCAAAAACGAGAACATGGCTTTTAACAAAATTTCTATAAATATAAATGTCTTTAAAATTACACAGTATAAATATTAATGGATTTAGATCCAAAACAAAACAGCAGTACATTAAAGATTACATTTTGCAAAATAAGCCTGCCATTTAATGTATACAGGAAACACATATAGACATTTACTCCAAAGCCAAAGATGTAGAAAATTTTATCTCCAAAGATTATAAATATATTTGGAGTTTTTCAATTGGAAATAAGTCATGTGGTGTATGTACTATTATTACTGATAAAAATATTATTTTCCATAGTTTTCAAACTGATTACGATGGTCGTTTTATATATGCAGATGTTGAGTTTGTAAACACAAATTTCAGGGTATGTAATATTTATGCTCCAAATGCCCCTGGAGATAGAAATAATTATTTTTCATCCATTAAGAATATTTGGTTAGTTCTTATCATCTAGTTGTTATTGGAGATTTCAATTTTGTTCTGAATCCTAAGTTAGATAAATCAGGGGGAGATACTGATAGACTTCCTATTGGCTGTGCTGTTTTCAAACATATAATTGATAAATATAAATTAAAAGATGTCTTAAGACATTTGTATCCTAAACAAACCACTACAACATGGAGTAGAATATCTATTAAAAAAAGAATTAATTTGTTGTAGACTAGATAGGATTTATGTGTCGAATTTATTAATTGGTAATTGTATTGAGTCTTCCATTAAACCTTGCATTTATTCAGACCATTTTGTAAATGTAATTATTAATTTAAACTCTAATGAAACCATTTCTATTGGAAATTCCTATTGGAAATTGAATAATTCAATTTTAAATGATGATAAATTTATTTCAGCCTTTGAGTTTTATTTTAAAATAATAAGTAGAACGGAAGATATTACTTTAGATTGGTGGGAAGGAATTAAAAATAAAATAAAAGAATTTTGTATTGATTACTCTAAATCAAAGAAATCTAATGCATACACAGAAATAAAACTATTAATTAAAACTTACCATAATTCACAAGATATTGAAGAAAACATTAATATCAAAAATCAACTTCAAAATTTACAAAATAAAATATATGATGGTTCCTACATAAGAAGCAAAATTAATATGCTGAATAGCAATGAAAATGCTTCAAATTATTTTCATGATACAAAATTTCAAAATGGTATTAATAAAACTATAACTCATATTATAGATGATGGTATGGACAAGAAATCATCACATGATATTTAAAAAACTTTTCATTCATTTTATGAAAATTTGTATACAGATGAACCTGTTGACCCTTCTTTAAACTCTAAGTTTTTAAATAACCTACCTAAAATTTCCAATATTGATAATGCTATGTTAAGCCAACCTCTTACTCTGGATGAGATTTTCTCTACATTAAAGGAAATGGATCATACTAAGTCTCCAGGAAGTGATGGACTTACTTCTGTGATATATATTAAATTCTTTTATCTGTTTGGTGATATTTTATTGTATTTATTTAATACTTGTTTTGAATCTGGCCATATGTCAGAATCACAACACTTTTCTTATATAACATTACTTTGCAAAGATAACAGTAATAAAACATCTGTCAAAAATTATAGACCAATTTTACTTTTGAATATTGATAGGAAGATTTTGTCAAAGGTTTTGGCCACACGATTAGGAAAGGTTTTGCCCTCTATTATTGGAATAACTCAAACATGTTCAATACCTGGGAGGACTATTTTTGATAATATTCATTTACTTCGTAATATAATAAGTTATGTCGAGCAGAAAAACCTAACAGCTTGTTTTATCTGCTTGGACCAGGAGAAGGCCTTCGACCGTGTGTCATAGCCTTTTCTGTTTAGCACTCTTCAATCATTTGGCTTTAATGACTCTTTTATACATTGGATTAAGGTCTTGTATCAAGACATAAGGTCATCTGTCATTGTAAATGGACATATTTCTTAGCCATTTGCATTGACAAGGCTGTTCTTTATCACCTCTCCTGTATGTTTTATGTTTAGAGCCCTTTGCTAAGGTTATTCAAGATGACCCACATATAAATGGTATCAAAACTCCTGGTGGAAAGTTTCATGTGAAAATGTCCCTTTATGCTGATGACAATACCACCTGTCTATCAGATAAAAAATCAATTTCCTTATTTTTTAAACATGTGTCAGACTTTGAAACGGTTTCGGGGTCAAGAGTAAATTTTAAGAAAAACTGTGGAATGTTTTTTGGGAAATGGAAGTCAAGGTCTTATCATCCTTTCGGCATTTTTGGGGAAAAAAATGCAAGTAATTAGGTTACAGGTTTGCTTATGATTTTACAGATGATGATTTATTTCCTGATTTATTATCTAATTTTGAAAGAATTCTTAATTTATGGAAATCTCGTGGTAAATCGTATAAGGGTAAATGTTCGATTTTGAACACATTTGTATTTTCAAAACTTATATATTTTATACAAGCTCAAATTGTACCTAGTCATTATATACACATGTTTCAAAAACGTTGCTTCAACTTTATATGGGGCAGAAAATTAGAACCTATATCCCGTAAAACAGTGTATTCACACATGTTAATAGGTGGACTTAATGTTCCAAATTTAGAATTAAAAATCCATTCATTCTATCTATGTCATATTTTTAAAATAATTAATAACTACAATACTCCTTGGGTAGAATTTGCTGTTTATCGGACAGGTTTGCAATTGAAGAAATATAATCCTTCAATTGCATCTAATAATATTCCTCATAGTGAAATTATTCCCCCTTTTTAAGTTAAATGTTTAAGTGTATTTACAGATTTTGTGGAAAAATGTAAATCAAATGTTAATTCTCTCTGGACTGTTAAAGAGATTTATAATTACTTTATTGAAAATATGAATATTGAACCAAAATGTGTAAGGGATTGTAAATTTGTAGATTTTAATAATAGCTTTAAAAATGTTTTTTCAAGTGCAGTAGATCCTGAGTGTAGGAACACATGTTTTTCCATTGTTCATAACGCTCTTTTAACCAACCAATATCTTTTTTCAAGAAATATGATAAGATCTAGTAAATGCACATTTTGTTCGAAACCAGGAACTATAGATCATTTATTTGTTGAGTGTTATATTTCTATATCTATAAATAAAGTCGTATTATTCTTAATGCATGTATTAACTGCAGACAATCATAAACTGTCTTTCAAACAATTTCATTATCTTAATGTTGATAATTCATATGATAAGGATATTAATTATGTTTTTCTTATTCTGCTGTCGGAGTCAAGACAAATAATTTGGAGAACTAGAAATGATGTAAAATTTGACAAAAAACTGTTTAGTCCATTTGATCTTATTTGCTAACTTATTTATAAATTAAATTATAGCATTTTATTAGATTTTGAAAGATTTCCATCTGAGAAATTTGAGTTAATATGGGGTAATTATTGTGACGTTAATGCAAATAAAAAGTCGAGTTTAGATTAGACTTGAATCCTGCAATTTATGCTAACATTAAGTGTTATGATTGAAATATGTATATTAAGTTTCTTTCTGCTGTTTTGTGTTTTCTCTCTGATTTCAGGATGGCAGCTGCGGGGCCGTTAGTGGCTGTTACTCGGGTTGTCATCCTGGATCAGAGAGGGAACGCGACAGTGTTAATTTTGTGTGAAGAAGTTTTTGTGAATTGTATATTGTAATTTGTATAATTGCATCATCTCTTGTATCATCAGTATTCCTATGAATCATTTCAATCATTGTTTCATATATTATGTAACCCAGTGTTGGGCCCATCCCATTTAACTCATTGAACTTCATTATCACTCATTTTTCATCACTATGTATTTCGACATACCATTAACACATTTTCATTCATGTAGGTCATAGGATACTTGACTAACCTTTCCTTTAGTAAAGAGGCTTTTTCCAATGTATTCGTTAATATACATTTATTGTTACAGAATTATTTCCGGCTTGGCCGGATGGTGGGGCTGGGGCGGGTGAGGAGTGGTACCGAAGGCTCTCACGTGCTTCAGCTCCATCATCTGGTTTCAGCAGTAGACTTCTTGACATGTTCCTGACGGACCATCACGGGGATGCTCGGGCATGACCTGGGGTGGTTCGCTGGGAGCACCTTTTTTCTTTTTGTTTGAAGTGTGATTTGTTGCATTTATATTAAATAAAACAACCGCTTTATCATTTTACTAATTAAGATCCGCTACATTTAGGTCGGTGACTTTTTATTTGTTAAAACCGTTTCACTATTTCTCTAATTCTATATAACATCTATTGCATTATCTACATGCAGACGTGAAAAGACTGTTACAAATTATATATTAATACATAAAACGTGCAGACGGTAAAAAGACTGTGTGTATCAATTAATTATAAAATAATTAGTTTTCTTCTTTCCTTACTATTGTTAAATATTATTTAGAGTCACCTTGTATAAATTCATTTAATTTCTTTTAAGCGGATACTTGGGGCGTTTTACACCCAAATTATGTAATAAATAAATTTTATGAAAAAGAAAAAAAAATCGCCTTTTACTGGAGTGGGATAACTATGATTGAGGTCAATTTGCCGGCGATTGACTGCGACGCTATTGTGCCGGAGATTTTGGAACGTTCTGTTAGAATTTTTAACCAAAATGGAACTAGTGAGTTTGACGCGATGAGGGCAATGATGGAGGCGGGGCTCGGGCCGGAAGACATCGAAAGAGTTTTTAAAGGTATGTCGAATCAGACTGTTGAAGTTGTGTTGAAAAATAAAACTTGTTTGACAAAGCTGATTGCGGTGGAATCGTCTTTTAGTGTTGGAGGGAGGTCTTTCGAGTTATCAACTTTAAACAAGAAGAAGATTATGTTGTAAATTTATTGACTGCCTCTTCACTTTGACACTGGCAAATTAGGCCAAATATTTTCGAATTTCGGTAGAGTACTGAAATTGAGTGACGAACATTTTTCTTTTGATTGATATCAAATTGCTACCGGGGTGAGGAGGGTCTTGTTGGAGGTGGAGGCAGAGAAGATGAGGTATAAACCTCATCTTCTAAACTTCAAATGCGGAGCTAGGGCGCTGTTGACCTTATACGGGCGCCCCCCCTGTGCCTACGGTGCCACACCGTCGGGCACATTCGGAGGGAGTGCCTGGGGCAGTTTACTGTCGCCCGGGAACTTGTTTCAGATGTCTTGGCAAAAGGTGCTGCGGTGACCGGGTCTTTGCAGAAACCGTCAGCGGAAACAAAGGACAAGAATGAACTTTCGGCAGCACAACAATCTGTGCAGCCGGAAGGGTCTAAAGAGGACTCGGCGGTGCTGAACTCAGCGCAGCCGGTGGTAACGAAGACTCAACCGGCAGTGCAGAGAGCCGCACAGCCGGAAGAGCCAGAAAAAGTGCAGCCAGCAGTGTCAAAATCGGCACAGCCGGCAGCAACGAACACGCATAAGGCAGCTTAAAAAGCCGTGCAGCCTGAAGCAGTTAATAAAGCGAAACTGGCAGGACAAAAACCTGCACAGCCTGTTTCGCAAATTACCACTGAAGCTGCAATAAAAAGGTTAAGCCGTCTGTGGCAAAGGAGGATGCGTCATCGGCAGGGCCAAAAACGGCGCAGTCGGTGGAGCGGCCTCCAACGCCACAGGATGTCCAGATGGAGGAACAGTGGAATAACGACCCTGAGAAGAACGGCATGGACGTGGACAGTCGGGGTGAGCGACGGGTACGTTCCGAGGAGAAGGACCAGTCACAACTCCATAGAAACAAATTCAGGAGAATCCCGGACACAACTTCGTCGCCAGAACACTCCAGGCTGTCCGGTATGTTAACAGACTCGTGAATGGAAGAGCTGTTGGCCTCACAGTCGCCACATACAAATTTAATATTAATATGTATATAAATTAATAAACTATAAAAGGCGAACAAAAAGTATCGGGGTCTTGCGTAAATCGCCAGATATAAGTATTGTTGAAAAATGTCGGTTGTAGCGATTTATGGCCCTCTTGTGGGTGGAGAACTCAATGAAGAAGTGGTAAATAGATCTTTAAAAGTGATTTGTGAGCGCGGTGTTTCGATTGTCGATGTAATTAATATGATTAAAAGCTTTGATGTGAAAGCCGAGGACGTAGATGCGGTAGCTGCGGGGCCTCCAGGAGCATCCAGGTATGACGTGGTCTTCAAAACAGCAGATAAGTTGTCTGCGTTTTTAATAAGACTGAAATCTGACAAAGTTGTGTTCAAGTTACATAAATATGTTTTGAGTCCTATGGTAGCCAGGTCGTTACACTTCGTGTTCACTGGTTGCCAGTTTTTGTGAGTGACAATGTTGTTTACGAGAATTTTTCTGACTTCGGAAAGGTTCTTTTCATTGAAAAGGAAAAAAATGGCGGTTGAAGGGTTCAAAACAATGACTGAGGTCCGAGTGGTTCGCTTAGAAACGACCCAACAGGAAAAGGATAACATTCCACATTTGATAAAGTTTGATTGCGGGTCAAAAGCCCTGGTGACCATGCGGGGCGGCCTCCTTTGTGCCTGAGATGCATGCGTCTCGGGCATATGTGAGGAGACTGCAACGGCACGGTTAAAAAAGGGGCAGTCTCTGTTTCAGGTGAAAAACCGGTCCATGGGGTGGGGGAACCTGTCGAGGGGTCCGGTGCATCATCGAAGTGGACGGATGTGGTCCGGCAGGGGAAGAAGCAGAAGCAGGCCCCCGAAAAGCAGGACGCGCCCCTGTGACTCCTCCGTCCGGTGACCAGACGCCGGCACCAGTTACTCCAGAGATGGCGTTGGTCCCTAGCCAAGATATGGAGGTAAGTGAAACCAGTGCAAAGCGTAAAGTAGAAAAGAAGATGAGTTTACGCCAATGCCCCGCAACCGGGTGGTTAGTGGGGTTGTGCAGGTCAAGTGAGGGGATAGATGCCTCTGAAATGTTAACTCAGGACTCTATCTATGATGGAATGTTGTAAGTTCAGTCCCCTCATACTTATTAGTGTTTAAATTGCTCGGACTCGTATATTGACTTGATTTTTGCACAGCGGATTTCTTATTATTAACAATGGCCTGGCAACAAATCGCATGCTTTATGGACTTCGAAATTGCCTATTCCCTAGTCAACATTTATGTAGTTTTACATATATTAAATTGCACCATTCCCATAATTGTTATAAGTTTGAAAATATGTATATATGAATACATTTATGTAATTATATATATACTAGATTGCACTTTTCCCATAGATTATTTTAACATTTTGAAACTCTGCATGTATAGGTACATGTTTCAATGTGTTATTATTCTTTTTAGTCCTTGTAGGTACTCATTTGTTAATATGTGTACAATTATCTCCCCTTAAAAATATATACTACATTGCACATGTATATTGCGTTTAAATCATGTTTATATGATCTTGTTTTACAGTGCAGATTTAATTTGTCAATACACATGGTCTGCTTTTTGTCTACAATTCCAATGCACGCATTACCCGCCCCGTGTTAAATTTACTATTGAATGTTTATTGTCAAGTAGTTTAAACTTCAGTTTGTACATTTCTGTCGATTCGCTTTTGAGCGTCTGCTACGGTTTATTTTTGTCTTGTTAATATAAAACGTCTGTTCGCGTTTTATTCATGGGTGTAGCCATTTTTAATTGTACATGTATTTGGCTTGGTTATTGTGTGTCTACGTTTTCTGTGCACGAATAACCCGCCCTGTGTTGGCTTTTCGGTCGCTCACTTTTGTTCTCGTATTGTAAAATTCAGCTTTAAATTTCTATTGATGAATTTCTTGTCGTCAGCTTTGGTTTATTTGTGTTTTTCCAATAGTATTTGCCCGTTGGCGTCTGAATCGTGGGAGCAGCCAATTTTGTAATTGTACATGTAAATTACTGTATAAGTTATTTTTAGATTATTTCAAAACTTAAAATATGGCTTTAATAATACATAGCATTAATATTAATGGATTTAGATCCAAAAATAAACAACAATACCTCAAAGACTTTATTTTAGAAAACAAACCTAGTATTTTATGTATTCAAGACACTCATATTGATATTTATTTTAATGCCAAAGATGTAGAAATTTTTATGTCTAATGACTATAAATATATTTGGAGCTTCTTTCATGGCCAATCGGTGGTGTTTGCACAATTATCATTGATAAAAATATTTCATGTAATTCTTCTCAAACTGATTACGATGGTAGATTTATTTATGTAGATATTGAGTATTGTAATAATTTTTTGCAACATTTATGCGCCTAATGCACCTGGTGATAGGAATGAGTATTTTTACTTTATTAAAAAATATTAAGTTATTTCTTATGATTAATTAATAATTGGTGATTTTAATTTCGTTTTTAATCCAATATTAGATAAAATAGGAGGAAATACGGATAACGTTTCTGTTGGTTGTTTAGCTTTTAAAAAGATAATAGAAAATTTTAAATTAAGAGATGTTTTCAGACATTTATATCCTACTTCAAAAGTATTCACTTGGAGTAGATAATTTGTTAATGAAACTATAAGTTGTAGACTTGATAGAATTTATGCAGGTAACCTTTTTCTTAATGCTTGTTATGAATCTCCAATTATTTCTTTTTCTTTTAAGACCATGATTGTATAAGTATTTCTATTAAGTGTGTTGACTCCAATGAAACAATAAATTTCGGTAAATCTTATTTACCTTAACAATTCAATATTAGAAGATAAAGATTTTATATCTGCCTTTCAGTTCTATTTTACAATGTTAGCAGCAAATAATTTACATACATTTGAATGGTGGGATAATTTGAAATATCAAATTAAGCTGTTTTTGTATTGATTACAGTAACACAAAAAGTAATAATTCTTATAGAGTGATTAAAGACTTAATTAAACAATATCATTCATGTATAGATCCATCTAAAAAATGAGAAATTTAGAATAATTTGATAATTTTCAATCTAATATATATAAAGGCGCTTATATTAGGAGTAAAATTTATGTAATAAATAATAATGAAAATTCAAATACTTATTTTCATGATTAAGAATTTAAAAATGCCAGTGATAAAATAATAACTCATATAATTGATAATAATGTTCATAAAAAACTACAGATGACATTTTATAAACTTTTAAATCATTATATCAAAATGTATATACTGTTGAAGTGTTATTAAATGGCCAGTTTTTAAATAATTTACCTAAAGTTTCTGATGAAGATAATGACCTTCTATATAGTCCGCTATCTTTAGATGAAATATATTTATCTCTTAAAACATAGTGATGGTTTAACTTCATTAATTTATTTTAAGTTCTTTCATTTATTTGTTAGAATTATATAAACACATGTTTTGATTTAGGTTATATGTCTGACTCTCAAAAATTGTCATTTATTACACTTATTTGTAAAGATAACAATGAAAAAACTTCAGTTAAAAATTATAGACCAATATCTTTATTAAATATTGTTAGGAAACTTTTGTCAAAGGTCCTAACCAACAGATTGAATAAGGTTTTGGCCTCTATAGTTGGAATTTCTCAAACTTGTTCTATCCCTGGGAGATCTATTTGTGATAATGTCCATCTCATTAGGAATATAATTGGTTATGTCGAGCAGAAAAAAATTATCAGCTTGTTTCATCTGCTTAGACCAGGAAAAGGCTTTTGATCTTTACAATCATTTGGTTTTCATGATAGTTTTATCCATTGGATTAAGGTCCTTTATGAGGACATAAGGTCATCAGTCATTGTAAATGGACATATATCTGAGCCATTGCATTGACAAGATCAGTTCGTCAGGGCTGTTCCTTGTCACCTTTGCTATATGTTTTATGTTCAGAGCCCTTTGCTAAAGTTATCTAAGATGATTCAAATATTAATTGTATTAAAACTCCAGGTGGAAAGTTTCACGTAAAGATGTTTTTATATGCTGATGACAATACCACCTGTCTATCATATGAAAGGTCAATGTCCTTCTTTTTTAAACATGTTTCAGACATTGAAAAGGTTTCAGGATCCAAAATTAATTATAAGAAAAGCTGTGGAATGTTTTTGGGGAAATAGAAATCAAGGTCTGATCATCCGTTTGGCAATTCGTGGGTAAAAAAATGTAAATTATTAGGATATAAATATGGTCATAACTTAACTGATGATGATTTGTTTAATGACTTATTAATAAATTTTGAAAGAACTCTTAATTTATGAAAAAAATAAGAGGTAAGTCGTATGAAGGCAAAAGTTCAATTTTAAATACTTTTGTTTTTTCAAAATTGTTATACTTCATACAGGCTCAAACTGCGCCTATTCATTATGTAACTTTATTACAACGATTATGTTTTAAATTTATTTGGGATCGAAAATTCGAACCTATTTCTAGAAAAATTTATACTTGCCATACTTAAAAGGTGGCTTAAATGTCCCAAATGTTGAATTGAAAAATAAACTCATTTTATTTAAGTCATATTTTTAAAATAATAAATAATCACCCTGCTCCAATGGTAGAGTTCGCTATTTATTGGATTGGCATTCAGTTAAGATCATTCAATCAATCTCTGTATAACAATAATGCTCCACATAGTGAGTTTGTTCCTCCTTTTTATATTAAATGTTTGCATGTCTTTACAGATTTTGTAGATAATTGTCAAACGGAAGTTCTTTCAACATGGCCTGTTAAACTTATTTATAATTATTTCATTGAAAAAATGGATTATGTACCAAAGTGTTTTAACACTTTCAAATTTGTTGATTTCAACAACTCTTTTAAGAATGTATTTTCTAACGCCATAGATCCTGTATGTAGAAATACATGTTTTTCTCTTGTGCATAATGCTAATTTTACCAATCAATTTCTCTTTTCTAAAAATATAATTAGGTTTAGTAAATGTACATTCTGCTCCAAGCCAGAAACATCACAACATTTGTTTGTTGAGTGTTTTATGTCAAGTTCTATTAATTAAGTTGTATTATTTATAATGCATGTTGTTACTGCAGATACACATAAAATGTCTTTAAAACAGTTTCATTTCCTTAATGTGGATTATTCTTATGGTCATGAAATTAACTACTTTTTTAATATTGTTGTCTGAATCAAGACACATTATTTGCGAATGTAGGGCCGAGGTAAAATTTGATAAGAAAATATATAGCCCCTTTGATCTTGTCTGTAAACTTATCACTAGATAACAATTTCGTATTACATTAGATTTTGCTAAATTACCGTTGGAAAATTTGAATTGATATGGGGAGATTTGTGTGATGTGATACTAACATTGAATTTAGACTAAATTTAAATCCTGCAGTATATGCAAATATTTAACATTGTATATTTTACTTTTTTCTGCTGTTTGCGTTTTCTCTCTGATTTTAGGATGACTGCTGCGGGGCAATTGTTGGCTGTTACTCGGGTTGTCATCCTGGATCAGAGAGTGAATGCGACAGTGTTATCTTGTGCTAAGTGAAGTTCGTGTTACTTGTATTTTGTAAATTGTATTATTACATCATCTCTTGTATCATCAGTATTCCTGAGTCATTTCAATCATTTTTCCATATATTATGTAACCCAGTATTGGGCTCATCCGATTTCACTCATTGAATTCCATTATCACTCATTTTTCATCGCTATGTATTTCGACATACCATTAACACATTTTCAATCATGTAGGTCATAGGATACTTGACTAATCTTTCCTTAAGTAAAGAGGTTTTTTCAAAATTATGTATTTATGTACACTTTTTTGTGTTTCACAGTTATTTTAGGCTTAGCCAGATGGTGGGGCTGGGGCGGGTGAGGAGCGGTACCGAAGGCTCTCACGTGCTTCAGCTCCATCATCTGGTGCAGCTGTAGGCTGTCTAATATGTTCCTGGCGGACCATCACGGGAAGTGCTCAGGCATGACTTGGGATGGTTCTATGGGAACACCTTTTTCTTTTTCTTTGTAATGTACTTAAGTAAACTGTTTATTGTTCTTGTTGGCAGTGTGAATTGTTATCATTTATATTAATTGAATATAACCTCTTTATTATTAATTAATTAAGATCCGCTTCATTTAGGTTGGTGACTGTCTATTTGTTAAAATTGTTTTCTATTTATCAAGTTATATCTATTTATTTTATTACATACGTGCAGACGTGTAATGATGTAGCAACTTAAACATTTATATATAAACGTGCAGACGGTGGAAAGACTGTGTAATTAATAATTATAAAATAATTCCTTTTCTATTTATAAATGTTAAACTATTTACTCAAGTCACCTTGTTCTGTACATATTCATTTACAGTAATTCTTTTTAGCGGATACTTGGGGCGTTCTACACCCCAAGCTTTGTGATTAATAAATGTTATGAAAAAGATTTTTTTTTTATATCTTATGCCTTTTTCTAAAGATTTCCGTGCAGTGGAACATTCAATGAGTCTATAGACTTATTTCTAAAGTCCTGTTGATTCAGGATATGCAATAATATGTCAATACATAAACCTTGGTAGCAGCTATAGTGTTTTTCTCAGGAGGGCAAAGGGGCATGGCGCATTACTTTCAAAAAGGGCATTTTAGCGCGCAGTTTAGGCAAAAAAGGGCAAATTACGGGGAAACATGTAGTCGCATCAGAAGCAGTTGTGGAGAAAAATAACATATAAACAAGCACTTTTAATTGTAATAAATGTATTTAACTTAAAATGATTTATATTAATATATTTACCTTGCAATGTACATTAAAGTTCCATGCTGTTTCTATAAACTGTACAGCACGACAAACATAATAAAGCAATATATGCATATGAATCTGATTATACACAGATCCACTAACATATAAATGAAACCATGTTTGTCTTATCCCATTTTCTAACAATAATCTTGACAGATGTTTAAAATAACATTGCGACTATATTGATCGCTAACAATATGCAAACACTCGTTTCTGTGACAAACATCCACCGAGCAGATTACAAATAAATAAATAATGTTGTTGCTATCTAAAACATGTTTATGCGTCGTTGATTATCACAGACATTTCATTAATTCCTTCTAAATGTATGATCTCCATCGTTAATTCGATCGTTTACGACGTTATTTGCCATTTTTGCCACAATTTGTCACAATTTATTCTGTATAGTTCGCCATGTTGATAAAATGTCAAATGATGTTAGCGACAGGTGCGCATAGCAACGTTAAATCGTATACGCGATTCGCTTTTTGTTAAATTAGTATACGTCTCAGTAATTATTTCAATAATTAGATCTAATTATCTTAAAAACGAAAACGATAAAGAATAAATTTGTTTGTGATTATAAATGTAATTAGCGTACAAATATATGTTTTGATATAACTGAATAATGCATGCAATGCACAATTGCCACGAGAATAACATAAATTTTCATCAAAAGTCTCCGAAGTAATGATTTTATAGTGAGGAGTACACATTGCCGACCGAAAAGTGCGCTTGGTATAACATAGCCTCCGGCATTATCGATTGATACTGACACAGGGTTATTCACGCATGACTAATTCACAGCTTTGGAGCAGTAAGTAAGACCTACCTATAAATCAAGCACTGTAATAGATTAAGGGCGACTTCGATCGCAAACTATAGTTTCCATGGTCTGACCAAACTGAGATCGAATTCAATTTGTTCGACTCATCTGGTCTCATTGGATGAACTAGACAAAAACGGCCATTCCTCTGGTTCAAAGATGGCGGCAAATGGTAAGATGTGTGAACTCTATTTTTATTTTCGTTGAAATTTGTTAATATGTATTGCATCCAGAGATAATTAAGCTGTCCATATGTCTTTATCGATGTGTTTATGCTATATACATGTAATATATGTAATATAAATAAATATTTGGTGATAAAATGCCTACTTAAGTGGATTAATCTGTTTATGTACAGCACCTATATTGTTTCTGAGCACGAACTCGGAAGAGTTAGAAATAAGGTTATGAAATCAACTCAAATGTACACTCAAAAGAATTATTGACTATTCGCTTATGCTTTGACAGCGTTTGCAGAGGCTGGCTATAGCTATCAAAACTTATTAGCCAGGGAACTTAATTATCATGATATGAAATATTATTGTTCAGTATAGTATATTACGGTTACCTCAATTTAAAACCAATGTTGTTGTTCGTTAAATGTACGTAATATATATGTTTGATTTGATATTGTCGGTCCATTAAGACAATTTCTTTTTAGCTCAAGGCGTGCCATCCCAACAGTTGCAAGTTTGAATGTTCAGCATGTTCGAAAAGCATGCTCTACACATATTCACGGTCATCAGCCCCACCCAATTATAGTCTGTCTTGTTTGTCGCAAGGGAGTAATTACACACCTGGTCACCTGTCAGGAACTAGAGAGAATGCATCTGACTTAGAGTATGCATACTTTCCTGTCTTATAAGATTTTAGTTGATCACACAATAAATGTATGTATTTAAAGAAGATACTATGGGCTTCCTTGGTTATATAATTGATCAATATTTTTTATGAAAATCAGAGGATATCCGATAGCGTTTTTTTTCCTGGAGTATTCACAGAACTAAAAGGGATTGGTTGTGAACTTATTGCAACACCAATCTCTAGTAGTACAGTTACTGTCAGTTACTGACTTACAGTTACTAATGTGTCAGTTACTACACATGCATCCCGTGCTTGCATGTCCAGGATTTTAAATGAGTACATGGAGATCAACAGTAAAATTCCCTCCACTCGAAAATCGTTGTTGATCCAGCTTTTCCAAAGTCTATGGCCTTTACAATCACCCACCATCCATCGTCCGCAACTGCTAGTAACCAAGAGGTCAATTATCAAGGGCAAGCAAGCCGGAAACAACTTTTAAATTATCTCATTGAAATTGGTACATTGTGTATGTTGTTTAAACTTACATAACATCATTATGAAATAAAAACATGTCAAAGCTGAAATTAATGATTACTGACTATGCATTGTTATATATTTTATGAATTTGGCAGCATGGTTCTATAGGATATATTTAACCCTGGCTATTGGTTTTGTACTGTCAGTAGATTACTTTATTATCTGAAATAATGCTTGAATTTATTTGTGTTAGTCACTGAGTGGGGAGGCGTGACCAAATGTGTTCCCTTATGATACTGTTGTCATAATGTAATACTTGTGCTAATACATACTTACTAATTGTATACAATTTATGAAATGTTACTACGTGAATTGCTTATTAACAAAGCGCTGAAATATCAGTGTAAAAATACTCGTGAACTTCGAGTTCAAGTGACATGAGATGCCTTGAAATTGTTTTTTAGTTTTAAGTGTGTAAGTTATTTTTTTTATTGGAGACATGTGATGAATTATGGCGATTCAATAGTTTTGTCATTACAAAAGAGGATACAAAGTATGTTACCATAGGTCACTCCAAACCAGAATAATTGGTGAAAACAATATCCTTCAAATAACTGCATAAATATTGGGATATGCATTTTCCAGATTTTTCATCACGAGTCAATAACATGAACAGGAATTGTTAACTGTTTTAGGTATTATCTGCCTAAGTAAATGTTGAGTGCGAGCTGCACATCATAATTATGATATTAGTTCTTTTTTCATGAACAATGAAATCATAGCACAATGCTCTATAATCTGTAGATTAGGTAACCTTTTCCATTGTTTATCAGTCTATTAACAACCATTTATTGTAATAGTCTTACATATAGATGATACAAGTGATGTTTATTCATAGAGGAATAACTTATGTAACTTGGAAATAATTTGATATGGAAAAATTTGATAATTAGGAACCTTGATTTTGAATTTTATTATAGTTTTGTTCCGTGAATAAAGAGTATTATGTTCATTATGTTATGGATTTTGTTGTTGTTCTGGTTTAAAATAAATAAATAAATCACATGAAGAAAAGAGAATCTAGTTGTTAAAATTTTATTTATTATTACATAATTCTATAATACGGCAAAAAATAATTGCAAGAATGTTGAGTGAACACATTTATTCAAATAAAAGTTTCGTTCAACCCAAGACAATAAAGTATGCATCATTCAAAATGGACAAATAATAAATTATTACATATAACTGTATCATGAATCACAAGTTATAGAGCATTTAGACGGCTATACTCTTATAAGTTGAGCCTTGCTCTGTGGAAATAGGGTTAAATGCATCTGCGTATATCGTTTTACCAGATTTCCTGTTCAGTCCACACTAATCAGGGAGACACTTTCCGCTTTATCGTATTTTTCTATGAGCGAAAAGTTAGTAAAGGCACCTGATAAGCCTGTGCGGACTACACAGCTTAACACTATGTACATGCATTAAAACCCCTTTTACAGAGCGATCCTCAAGTATTTATTAAACGATTTATTAAGTCTTCTAACATTATAATATTTTTTCAAGAAAACTAAGTCAACACTCAGTAAAACATGTTCATTTGATTGAAAACGCAGGAAAATTAGTAGTACTTGAAGTAAAATTATTCAGGAAATGTACATTAAGTTCCAAGCTTAACTAAATATCACTGTCATTTCAAGCAATATATCGAATAAATGTCTTGCTAGTGTGCACGAAAATCGTCGATATGTTTTTCGTATGCCCATGTAATTTGGTACTGTATGATATTCTTGTTTTGAGAGAGTATACCCAAATTGGTTAGTATACTGTAACCTTCAATAACCTAATAAAACTAAAGCACATTCGATCATTTACCCTACAAGACATGCGTATTACAACTTCCGTTTCCAGACTAAGGTTCGCGATCGAAGTCTGCTCAATTAATATAGTCGATTAGACGTTGACGTCTGTCGAGTAAATAAAGCACAGTCGGAGCGTCACAAACAATCAAGGACGCTGTTTTTGCGGACCAAGTTAGGTCATAAGCAAATAAAGATGTTATCGATAAGAGCGCGTGGCTAAATTTGCCTTTGAAAAGGGCAGAGTGGCTATCCGTGAGGGCGGCGTGGCTTTTCGCCACGCTAAAATGGCCTAGGAAAAACACTAAGCTAGGCACCCGATTCTTAATATATTGTTTGTTCGAAAAATATGGAACGCTTCACGAATTTGCGTGTGATCCTTGCGCAGCGGACGGAGTGATCTTCATATCATTTCGTCATATAATATTGACATCATCACAGCATCAGAGTGTACTATATACGCTTCCATAGTTTATTGAGCAAAGTGTCAAAATGTGAGAAAAACATCTCTTCAAATGATCGATAGTACATTGATGTTCCCTTTATCCCTTAATTTGAGCCCAACTCTTACTTACCATTTCTTCTGTCCGATGTCCTGCTTTACAACTTCTTTGAGCTAAGTTATCTGTTGCTATCCCATCATTCTTTTCATCATATTCCTCGGCCTGTGTTACTTCAATACGAACAACATTCAACCAATGAAAAGAAGACATTATGATATTTGGTGATGAGAGTCCAATCTTCTCAATTTGTATAAATGAGCCAACTCATTTTACGGAAAGATTCTCGTTAACTCTTAAATTTAGTTTAGTATGTTAACATACCAGCTTGGTATTTTAAGATATTGGTGATCAGTTGATAAATAAACAAAAGCGCTCCCATTTGTCTGCATATGGTTTATTAAAATACAAGAATACCAATGAGAAAGTATACGATCGACATATATGGAAATATAAGGCTGGTAACTACGCTTCGCTACGTGAAACTGTATCTGCACTTAATTGAATTCGATAACAAGTATTACATTGACAACCATTTCACTTAAATCACTGGCACTTACATTCGTCAAGCCGAATTTATCTTAAACAGGTCTATGAAAATCAAACAGGTTGATGCCCAATTGCTTAGGCCAAATATACGTCGAATGATAAAACTGGGTTTATCGACTTGCACAATCCAAAATCAATATAAATAAATGGTTAAAGCTGCGTACAATCAGAAACAATACAAAAACATTAATTCGTCGGGCGAAAGATCAGAATATGACAGATTAAGTTCATGACGTTATATCTTACAATTTTTTTAAAGAATATTGACCCGGAATGTCCACGCTTTTATGTAACTTCTTTAGCCTCTCACACACCGAATGTATTATGTCAAGTTTATTATGAGAAGCAAATGTTACTAAAATTTTGTTTAAATGAAGATCCCAAAGAAGTTAGTACGTACCGACCGATTTCACTTCTTAATACGACTGCACAATGTATATGTTTGATATTATAGAAGTCAACACTAAGAAGACAACAGCAACACGTGCAATTCAATATGAACATATTTGGCAGTTCACAGTGCAGTTGATCATTACCGAACAATAGGTATGTAGTTGTATGAAAGATGAAATATCATGTAACCATTAAAAACTAAAAGTCTATGACATACGTTTTATTTCGAGAAATATAAACATATATTGTAATAGACTTGTACAAGAAATCAGCCGGTTAGCTATTACATCAAATAAATTACATGAAATAAAATTAAGACACACCGGGTTTGATTATTTTACAAATGGTATATTTAATTCGATTATCCTATTTGAACCAAAGTACGACATTGTTAACAATTGCCATAAATGGTATGCTTACTGGGATCGTAAAATGGTATTTTTGTACGCAATACAAAATTTTAATTGGATTTTAATATTTTTATTTTCGAGTGAAATAATTTGACGTAAAGTGTGTAATACATGGCAGCGAATTCTTATACACAATTAGAGAATACTGATATCGAAAAAGACGTTATAGAATGTTTTCCCCAAATGTGACTATGAAGCACGCTACCCAGGTATATTTTGGAGAATTATCAATTATTATGGAAGATTATGTATATATATATATATATATATATATATATATATATATATATATATATATATATATATATATATATATATATATATATATATATATATATGCATATATGTAAAGCTATCATTAAGGTTACTTGCCTATTACATTAAACACAATATTGAGAAATTAATAAAACGCCCTCAACGATTCAAAATGTCTTTGAGGTATAGAATATATTCAGATTCAAAAGTTGCAGTGACTTAAACTGGATTAGTTTGTATATTGCAACTCTACTGTCAATAATTGTGTTGAATAGAAAGGCACACACGTTTTGAAACGTGTCGAATTGGGTATATAACATAAAGACTAGACATGTCAAATATATTAAGTCTTTCTTGTTTTTATGTTATATATATACATTTATATACAGTTTCAGAAAACAGTTTTATATATATGATTTAAAAGGTTTAATACTTGAATGAGTGTGTATATTATTTAAATATAATTAGCGACATTTACTGAAACATAATATAAATAGCTCCAATAAATTAGAGCATTTGAAAATAGAGGTAAATTAATCGTTATAAATCCAGGCATTTCCAGCCAAACTAACTAGAAACTAACTTTATTTTTTAAAAGACAAACAATTGATATTTAACCGGTATGAACTGTTTTTTTACGGCAAAGATATGAGAATAAATTGCATCAATGCAAATACACTTTCTTCCAAGTTTTGAAAATTATCATTAACAACCAACTAAATTGAAGCATGCTGTAAAAGCAGTCTCCTTCTCATGTTAACAGCTCAAAAAAGTGTCGAAATTTACTTTCAAAAAATTATCCAGTATAAAGAAGTGAAACTCCAGCTGCTGGAGCAGCATTGAATTATTATCATAAACAATCAGTTGGTCCTTTATTTAAGGCAAGTGACCAATTGCCCAAACAGTACATCCATAGGTTTTTTATTAAGCGAAACCACCAATCTTATAGCCACATTAATACACATTGCCAAGAAAATATACATAGAAGAGTAAAAGGCAGCTTGTCAGATAATGGTCTGTACAAATTCAGTAAAACCTGCAGAACTCTCAATTGATGGACATACACGTTTACTTTATAAGTACAGAGAATGTATAAGAATCCAAGTATAAGAAAGGTCTTAAACAAGGTTTCTAAAAATAATAAAAAAACAATACCGCTACCAGCCTCTGACGGCTGAAAATAAAACAATATCGAAGATATATGTACGGGGATACACGCTACTGCATCCACGCAGCACACATCAAACTGTTGTGCAAATCAATATACAGAAGTGAAACTCCAGCTGCTGGAGCAGTTTTGAATTATTATAAACAATCAGTTGGTCCTTTATTTAAGGCAAGTGACCAATTGCCCAAACAGTACATCCATAGGTTTTTTATTAAGCGAAACCACCAATCTTATAGCCACATTAATACACATTGCAAAGTAAATATACATAGAAGAGTAAAAGGCAGCTTGTCAGATAAAGGTCTTAAATGTGATTCCGAAGTCATAGTAGAAATGGCCGTGTTAAATCCACAAAGTTATTTTACTAATATATACGTGTTTGTGAACACATATATTAGAAAACTCTAATGTCAGGGCGTGTTACTCAACATGCATTTCTGTTACTCCAAAAATAATATATACCTTAAGACAATCACGCTAAAAACTAAAAACACACTGTTCTACTTCTGCTACTGTTATACAACTGTTGCTATTTCTACTACTTATGCTCCTATAACTGCTTCTTCTGCTACTACTACCACTACTACTACTACTACTACTACTACTACTACTACTACTACTACTACTACTACTACTACTACTACTACTACTACTACTACTACTACTACTACTACTACTACTACTACTACTACTACTGCTACTACTACTACTGCTACTGCTACTACTGCTACTACTGCTACTACTGCTACTACTGCTACTACTGCTACTACTACTACTACTACTACTACTACTACTACTACTACTACTACTACTACTACTACTTCTACTCTACTACTACTACTACTACTACTACTACTACTACTACTACTACTACTACTACTACTACTACTACTACTACTACTACTACTACTACTACTACTACTACTACTACTACTACTACTACTACTACTACTACTACTACTACTACTACTACTACTACTACTACTACTACTACTACTACTACTACTACTACTACTACTACTACTACTACTACTACTACTACTACTACTACTACTACTACTACTACTACTACTACTACTACTACTACTACTACTACTACTACTACTACTACTACTACTACTACTACTACTACTACTACTACTACTACTACTACTACTACTACTACTACTACTACTACTACTACTACTACTACTACTACTACTACTACTACTACTACTACTACTACTTCTACTGCTAATTATATTCTACTACTACTAAAAACGAAAGAGCGAAACATATGCCCACCATAACGACAAACGCGTACATTTACAAGAATTAAGGCATTTGAAGACCATTCTTAAGTTATGGCGGTTAAATGTGTCGTTCTAACCTGCTGTCATATTCGAAGTTTTAAAAGGTCGCCACATCAACAACACTCCAAAACAAAACTTATTCCGCCCAAACGACAATTCAAAGTTTAAAACCCGCCAACATACCTTAACGATAAGGCAAACGGTATACAAAGAAACAGCATTGTGTTTTTTTTTGCACAAAGGAAACGCAACCAGTACAAATATCTTATACGATTCCATCAATAAATTACCTTGCTTTTTAGGAATCATATTTTTTCATATGGAACATGTATATGCCTTAAGGCATTATTGAATCAAAAGTCAGAAACACTGATAAGTGATTGCGTTTCATGCCTGAACTAATTATGTCAAAAGTTCGACTCATTTCAGAAAATTACAGTCACGATTGAGGTCATGATTGAACTAATTGTACACAAACGGCTGTTAATTTAGGTGCAGAATGCCAAAAATATTTGTTTTCCCAAAAAATTAGATAATGACATTGAATGTAGCTGGAAAGAGAAACAACATATTTATCAAAAGAAAAACAGAAAATTGTCATATATAATGAAAATTCTAACTTATATATAAAACGAAAATTATTTTTATTTGTACTGTCAAGATAATTTGAAGTTTAATTTTAATATAAATAGTACTCAAATAGTCGATTTAAATATCTTCAATAAAATCGAACGTATAATCGGTACATTAATTTGACGTTAGAGCATCAAGTATGTACGTTTTGACAAGTCAATTACAGTACATGTACTCTGCACGGCCTCTTTAAACTCACAATCATATGAGGACATTGTATTGAATCCATGTACATTTAACAAGAAGCGGGGTGTGCAGGCGAACAGATGTTTAGAACGATTAAAAAGGGGCATAGTTTGAGGTACTTGTCAAGAAATGTGAATCAGGATTAATATACTTGCTTTATATACAAAGATTCAATAATTAGATACTTGCCAGAAAGAGTATCATAATTTACATACAAGAATTAAAGAGAAACGTATCAAATACAAGAGTCATTTTCGAACAAGGGGGTCACCATTGAGGTCCATGTTGGATGAATGTATGCATGTTCTTTTTACATTTTAAAGCTTCGATTTAAAGGCTTTTTCAAAAGAAGAACGCAGTGGAACGAAATATGTTTACATGCGATGCATATTGTTGTGTACGTATCAATGCCGTTACATGACGACTAGTATAAAAATAGCAGGGTTCTTAATGGCTAAAGTATATGTTTAATTAATGTTCATAGTTTATTTTTATGCAATCGGTGTTACATAAGCATTTAAAAACATTTATAATGCACATAATCAACATTGATTAAATAAGGTCCCACGTAACCAACAAATCAATTAAAAACTATGTATTGTCATGTACAAGTTTTATGACCAAGGCCAAACATATCGTTTAAAACTTGTGTGACAGTGCAGATTTTAAGGTTTAGATAATGTGTTAGTCTTGTTGGATGTGTTACCCTTGATCATAAATATTGTAAATACCACCCCTGTCAAATGTAAACCCGTTTTTATTGGTTATTTGAGTTACCTCCAAAATGCGGCAATTTGATTGGATTGTGCATGGTCACAGTTTGATGGTCAATTGTTGATGTAATCTCTGAAAAGATTGAAGTCTTGTCTACTAACTTGGTGCACAGTGTGATGTACAGAGATTGCTGGTGCCAATGAGTAGAGTGCATTTAGACCCTCAGTTTGGTGAGTTATATTGTTTGTAACTTTAACCTGTGATTGTTATATCTGTTTAAACCCTGATTGTTATAGTTGTTGTAACCTGTAATTGCATAGCTCCTGTCATGTACAGTTTACATGCATTTTCCTGATATAATTGTGTATATTTAAGATCTATGTCATATAGGTAAGTGTCACTACACACAAAGGTAAAGGTAACCTATATTGATATAATTTAAATAAGAGACGTATATTATGAAGTTTATAAGTATAATGTATTTGTATACGTGTATCAATTATGTTTATTACATGATTGTAAGAATTGTTCATATAATGTACTTTCAGGATGCGTACTTATTGTGCACAGTATTAAAGAGTATCAGAAATTGGCATATGTGTTGCTCCATAAATCACTGAGGACTAACCAATGACCCACCCAACCGATAAGATTACTTTCTTAACTAGTTAAAGGGACATAAGAGAGTAAAATCTACCCGGTGACACTTTCACTAAACATTTGACCTCTCAAGCTCTAAATGTGTTTACCAAGTTTTTTATTATATCTTACGCAATACTTTCCTTTTGTAGTATTAAGTGTAACTCTTAAGTGCAAACACGTGTTGTGTATTTAATATAACTAATGCTTATCTACAACATGAACAGCATTTGTCTCTTAATTGAGTACTAAGAAATCATAATAAAAATAAATAAGTACTTATCAGTTATCAATACGTTGTATAAAGTTACTTAATCAACGCGCATCTCCGTTGGAGATACCTTAATTAAGTGAGAAAACGGACGAAAAGCACACACCGCCTATAAACATATTTACTTTGCAGATTACAACAAATACAATAACAACATGTGTTGCTATTGAAATTTAAATGTACTTAATAACAAATATTATTGCCATTGTGTGCATTCCACATGCTAAAAAATTGAATATAAATCGAATACTATCTTGCCACACATAACATCCGCTATATTGTCAAACAAGTTTGCTACTTGAACATTTTCTCATACGTATTTTTAAGACATTGTACAACTGCAAATGTGCACGCATATTTAAATAGATGCATTCCCATAGAATTCTGGCGCATTTGTCGTAAAACTTGTTTAAATTGAAATCGATATAAATAAATAGATAACTTTTTCACAATTACATGGATTTGAAATGTGGTCAACCTGAACATTGATCTTAAAGGCATTGATTAAATGTTGCTTGTGATGTGTTGTGCATCATTAATCTCAGAAAAAAGGTTATCCATGTACTGATTTCTTGATTTTTTAACCTTGTCGTTTTGACATGATCACTGTGCGTCGATTGTTGCGATGATCCTTGCGTCTCATTTCACCTTTAGCTCTTTGAGAGATGCTTCAAATTGCAACGAAAGAGTATTTTGTATCCATGTCTCACTAGCCTCCGAACTTACTGCATTCATATGGCAAACAAAGACGTATAAGGGGCAACATTGACATCGTAAGGTTACTGTTAACATGCATACGAATATCGTCCAAATAACAATGGAAACCGGAAACACAACAAACATATATTCGTGTTTTGGAAATGAGGATTCACAAACATTATCTAAGTCGATGGTCATGTGCGTTTTTGTCCTTTACCTTTAATAAAGCTGGTCTTAAATGACAAAAACATCGTTTTACTTAAAGAACTGCAATTAAGGGTATAAACTTGAAATGTTTTAAACACGTTTCACACTTTATACCACACATCAGGTTGCAATCTTTAACATACGATGCAAATCGTTATTAGTGTCGTTTATCAACCACCAATATTCTGAAGAATCCTTTTAATATCAAAGAAAGCATTCGACACAGATTATTTCATACTTATACGTTATCAATGGCTTTAATCGTTTCTTTTAAATTGTGTAATATTGTTTAGTAATTGGTCACTTGACTGAGTAAAGCTATCTACCCCAGGCAAGCACAATTTATTTATATATACAACTCAATAAACATGTGTCTTGTAGGTTTGGGACGATCACCAACTAATTAAGCCACTCAACTGTCTTTTAAAGGGATTCGTATCAAATGATTTTCTTCACCATATTTTAAAAGGCAGTAACTGTTTTAAAAAAGTACTGCATTAGCGAGTAAAAAAGGGTTTTAGCTTCCGTGTAGAATTCAAACGATCGAACAGCG